>NC_088934.1:17272500-17300000 GCF_038396675.1 Hydra vulgaris | reverse complement strand
CCCATGTTCATCACTAACAGATACAAATGAGGGAAGGAGGGGGGGGGGGAGTCTAGGTGTAAGTAGGGGAAATGAATCTTAAGAGACATGTTACATCCAAGTTGATGGTATTTTTGGAGAAGTACTGTTACCAATTGAATGTAGTTATCATCTCTTTTGTTGTCTAAAAATCTACAAATCACTCCCTTAAGAGCTTCCTAAGTTTCCTTTTCTTTTCCCCTCAAAACTTTGTCAAATGCAGGATCCTTCATAAGTTGACATATTTGTGGCCCAACAAAAATACCCTCTTTAACTTTTGCATCACTTATTTTTTGAAATTTGTTTCTTAAAATACCTAAAAGCCCGTCCTTCTTTGTTCATACCTTTGACAAAATTTTTCATTAAACCCAACTTAATATGTAATGGTGGAAAAAGAATATCTTTTGGATCAGCAATAAAATTAGTTTAGCAATAATATTTTTTTCATCTGTGTTGAGATTTCTTGCAGGCCAGTCTTCTTTTATCTAATGTGAACATCTGTCTCTACTGTCCAACATAAAAAGCAACAGTATTTAGTATACCCTAATTGCATTCCTAAAAGTATAACAATGACTTTTAGAATCACCACAAATTTTCCATTTGTGTTCATTGTAATTAATTGAGTTGAGGAGAACTTTCATGTTTATATAAGTCTCTTTCATGTGAACTCATGACCAATAGGAAAAGAAGGAAGACGGTTTCCATTGTGCAGTAATAAAGCTTTCAAGCTTAGCTTAAATGAGCCTTTGAATAATCTCCATTCAGTTGGATCATAGTTCAAATAAAGGCAATACAAACAAGATTATTTTTCTTCTCAAAAAAAAAAAAAAAGTAGATTCTGCTGCCATTTTCTGTAATGTAAAACCTTGACATCAAATTGGAGAAGATTCCACTGCTTTAGTCTTGACCCTAGAAGTTCTGCCTTTTCCTGTAAAAAGTCCAGATCTTGAACAAAATCACTTAATTCTGCTTGATTCAATCTGTGTGCCACATCATCTGTTAACACAAAATCAAGATCATTTAATATGGAAGGCTTGTTTTCTTCTTTTTCTTCTATTTCTACTTCATTTTCTGCTTCTAACTCACAATTTGTGGTGGAGTACGAACTAGTAAACTAACCGAATGTGGAATAGGTCAAATGCAGATGGAAGATTTGAATATTTAACTGTTCCTATTTTCTTCATTGACAAAATTGCAATAATGAGTGAGGTCAAGCAGAAATAGCAGTCATCTGTATGGTTTTTAGGCTCCCTCCATACCATAGGAACAGCAAAAGCCAGATTTTTTTTATTTTTCAATTATTTTCGCAGTGTAACCAAACAAGAGCTACAGCATATATGTGGAGCCCATGACTTATTCTGGTCTATCCTACCATCATATCGAAGTAATGCTGGTAAGCAGTCTTCACAAGAGGTGCCATAGTTCTTTTCTGTGAGGAAAATGTTATTTCACCACAAATGTAACAAAAATTGTCCACTAAATTTACACACTTCCTTGGCATGTTGATTTGTCAAATTTTACACTAGTAAATAAAAATAAAAAGACTAAGAAAAATATAGACCAGAAACTTTAGCAAACACACATTCCTAATATCATTAACATCAAGTTTTAAAAATGAATAAAACATAGATATTCATAAAATTTTTTTTTTTTTAAAAAAAAAATGAAATTTTATACCCTTGAGAGAAAAATTTCGCTTTTTTTCTTAAACTAGAGCTAATGTGTCATTTTTGAATTCAGCAGATGGAAAATACATAAGAAATAGCTAATTTTGGTTCCGAAACAAAATTACTTTGGGCAGTGTACTCAAACCCCTGATTAATATAATTTTTATAAACAATTTTTTAAAGTTAATTATATTACAAATTTTTTTTCTTCATAAAAGATAGACAACATGTGTAGTTTTTCTCTCTCACTATATAAATAATTTTTCTACCGCTTACTAAAAAATAATGAAAAAGGGAATAAGTATAGAAATCCTTGGTGTGCAATAGACTTACCAAGACTGGTATATTCTGGGTCCAAACATCTGGTAAATTTATAAATTAATACTATGTATTATAAATTTGTTTTTAAAAATAGTTATAAAAAAAAAAATATTTATGTTAATTTTTTTAACACTAAAAATTTTTTATTTAAAACTAAAAAAAAAATAAATAAAATAATTTATACATATATTCGT
This sequence comes from Hydra vulgaris, assembly GCF_038396675.1. Taxonomy (NCBI): domain Eukaryota; kingdom Metazoa; phylum Cnidaria; class Hydrozoa; order Anthoathecata; family Hydridae; genus Hydra; species Hydra vulgaris. Next base: position 17,297,800 of record NC_088934.1, on the reverse strand, counting down.
AACATTTATAAATATGCATAACATTTTATAAATAAACATAACAGGGACACCTACACTGTATCTTTTTAAATGAAATCTGGACATGGTCTAAACAGAGTTTTTACAGAAACATAAAATTAAAATTCTAGGACTTTCAAGACCATTTTCCTGTTTTTCCAAGACATTGGTTATAAAATTCCATGAATTTTCAGGATTTTACAAATAATAGATTTGAATAATAGATTCCTTAAAAGAATACTTTTCAATTGAAATAAAGTATTTAAAAACACTTGAAAAAATTTTAAACAATATTTTTTTACTTTTCTACAAAACCTAAAGCATAAAATATTGTTTAAAAATAAACTTCTTTAAGACTTCCTTTTTTGAAGTAGTAAAAATGCAACATTTGGCTTTATTAATATGATAATAAAATATCATCAAAGGATAATGTCAGAACTAAAACTTGTAACTCAACAATTTCATTCTGTTTTGCTTTACAAAAGTTTTTTTGTTTATTTGACTCTTTTAAAGTGTAAAGTCACTTTTCTTTTCTGCGTTGATGACAAGCAAAGATTCATTAGATAAGAACTCAATTTGACTTTAAAGAAGTTAAAGTTATTTAAAGCATTTGGCTCTGACAGCTCCCAACTCATTGTAAACAATCTTTTACTATAATGCCTCATTGTCACTTTTTTTTTCTAATTTTTGCTTTTGTCTTCTCGGTATCAACTGGTTTTATTTCTGCCATGTTGCTGCATCTCACTGCTAATTTTGATGCTTTCAGGTGTTTTTCCAGAAGACAAAAGGTGGTCTTCAATCATATGTATGGTAACAAGTGATTTCCCCTCTAAGTTTTTAACCAAAAGTTGCATATTGATAGTAAAACCACATTTAAATGATGACTAATTAAATATGCATCATCTAAAGCTTCTGTATATACTTTAGGGTAATTTAGGTTAATTATTTCTCTTAAATTAGAAGACCTTGTGATAGCAGAAAGGCTAACTTAAACACTTTTCAAACTTCTTCATAAGATTTATTTTTTACAATGAAATCAGATAAAAATCAATCAAGCCATTCACTTTTAAAGTCGAAATTCTAAAATGCATTTTTATTGATGACGACAACTCAAAATAGTTTTGAGATTGTTCTTTCACCAGCTCTGCAGAATTGGTAACAGACAATCACAATTTACTAATTTTTAAAAAAGAATAGAAAAACTGTTAATTTATTGACTTTGTTAGCTATCATTAGCCATTTGGATTGGATTTATTAATATAGCAGAACATAGAATGGAAAACTTTAATGGGGACTTCTCAAAAAGATGTCTCAACAAAACTGCTAAAAACTCCTCAGCATCATTTTTAAAAGTAACTACTCTGTAATTGGTAGAGATTAGATTAGCTTTGTTGAGTTTTAAACAAACTGCAAAAAAAATCGATGCTTGGTGTGAGATTTTAAAATGCTCCTACCTTTTATGTTGAGTTAAAGTTGCTGATAAAATGCATTGATTAAATGGTTTCTTCAAGACATTTTTGAGAATAAAACAGCTTTATAAGTCTTTGATAATAATACTAAGAATGGTATTCATAAATGCTACCATGAGTTTATCTTTTTGAAACCCTTTTGGAAAGTTAATTTTCTGTTACCATTCCAAAAAATATCAATTTTGCTAGTAAAATAGAATCATGCGTATTTGCTTTTATTCTCTTCCAACTTATATTATTGATGGTAAGTAGTTATTAAGGCTACTAACATGTTTTTTTTGAAACTTCTAATAAGTTTCAAAATTTTTTTATCAATAAAGAAAAGATTTAGCTTTTTCTGCACAGTTTTTATTTTTACATGACTTGTGTCCACAAAATTGCAGTAGATATTTAAGTGTTTCAGAAATGTTTTTAAATATTTCTCGCCAAGTTGACAAATTGTGTAAAAATTGCCGCAATGATTTTAAAAGATTATCATTTTTCCCAGCCACTCCCTTTTGCCCCAGCTTAAATGAATGGTGTGGAGAGCGCACATCCCTATAACAATAAGAGAATTAAGTTCTTTCTTTGGTCTTTTTTCAAATTTTCGAGAAATAATAAGTTGACATTGCTATCTGGTGATACTTATAAAATCTTTGTTTTTTCAATTTCAGATACACCCATGAAAAACGCATATAAAACATTCTTATCAGTGGAGCAGTGCAACCTCTTCCATGTTAAAAACATTAATTTCATTAAAGCAATAAATACACTTAAGTCTTGATGCATTTTTCTTCCAAACGCAAGGTTTGAATTGATCATTGTATAATCATTTTTCTTGAAACACACTCATTCTTAGGCATAGTATTTAAAATCTATTTTAAACAAATCTAAATGTATTTAATTTTACAAACTGACTGCAACTAGCAATACTGAAAACACAAAACTAATTATAGTACCATTTAAAAGAAAATGTACAAACAAGGATATTTATAAATATCCTTAAATAAAGTAAAGTAAACATTTAGTAATGTTAATAATATATAATAAGGATAATAATGTTAATATTCACAATATATAATAGCAAATGGCAAAGCTAACAATATATAGCAATAACAATATTAAACATCAATGCATAAGTGAATGGAGCAAAAAACTCACTTATATTTATAAAAACTTCTTAAAAAAGTAACTTAGTAAAAAAAAGGTCAACTTTACCTAACTCATTTGTAGCATTAAGAACTATAACAAATATAAATATGTTAACACTGAAATTATTGATTATTATCCTTTTAATTTTTGTTTTATTAAATTTTCATTTAAATTGTTTTAAAACTGTGGGAATTCTTTTGTAAACTTCATCCCTATGAGAGTCTTCATTCAAAGTAACTCATAGTGTACAATACTTTATATACTTTAAAAAATTTATTTTAAACTATGTTTACATTAATGAGAAAGAAAATTGCTTGACTATCATATTATTCATGAATCAGGACTATAATATGTCTCAAATTAGTTTTAATATTTTGACTGTGAAACCAATGCTATTTGTTACCAATTAAGTAGCCTCCTCGTCTGTAGTGGCCTTCTGGGACTTGGGGAGGTGAATTAACAAAAAAAAAAATTTTTTTTTTTTTGTTAATTCACCTCCCCAAGTGAATTTTTTTTTTTTTGTTAATTCACCTCCCCAAAAAATATATTTAAAAAAAACTAGGACTTTTCCATTTTTAAGAAAAAATTCCCAAGAGTTTCTGGACAGTCAAAACCCTGCTGAAGGTGTCACTTCATCCTGCTTATGGAAATACCTGAAGATTTTCTAATTTATTGAATTTTTTATTTAGAAACATTCAAATTTTTTTTTTCATTTCAAATTATTCAAAAGTTACTTGTAGCTCAATATTCTATAAAACAAACAAACATTCCAAAAAAAACCGGTAGTTATTAAACATTTTTTAATGCAGAAGTTTTGAGGTATTTACTTAATACAGTAGTTTTTTTAAATTTCTATAAAAACTGTTCTTAATTCTCATTTGGAAAAATAAATAAGAATTATTTAATATTCTAAAATTTTTTTATATATTTTCTATATCACCTACACAAATGTATATATAGGTTTGCTGATGCCAAGATCTTGAAATTTACATTGCATTTGTACAACACCATTTTAATTATAGTGTTCACAGTGGTAATATTACAAACAATCATTTTTATTGACTATCATAAACTGAATTTATCTACTTGTGATTTAAAATCAGGCAAAACTAAAACAAAAAATCTAATCAATTTTGTCTCATTTTTTTAAAACTACTACCTGTTGTGCTAACTTTATAATTTATGACTTAATGGTTTTTGCATTTTCATAACTTTTATTTCATAAAATCTTCACTTTCAGAATTTTTATTTTCAGTTTTCAGCCCATTAAAATCTTTTCATTGGAACCCAAAAGATCTCATTAAAATCTCAATGCTTGTAACTATTTTTTTTTTTTGATGAATGAACGGTTTCTATATGCTCCTATTTTTTAGTGGTGTAACTTATCTTGGTGTAACCAACATTACCTTTAGAATGCAACTGCAAATGATACAATTACTTGTATTCAGCACAAAGCCATACTCCATCAAGTTTAGTTTCATCAAGTAATTCTGAAAATGAATGCTTTGTTTTTGCAGTAGACTTCTTCAGTTAGTTATTGTATTTGCTAATAATACCATTGACTTTTCTCATTACACTTTATCAGGATGAAATTGAAAAGTTTATCTTCTTCTTCACAAATCTTTTTTAATCTTCTTCTTCAATCTTCTTCTTCACAAATCTGTTTCAAACTTGATTTTTTACATTTAGCAAAAACCAGATCATGTCCAACTATTTGTAACTTTTTAGGAAGTTCACAAAAACTTCCAAATTTGCAACGTATCTGAATAGTTTCTGACATTTCTTTAGCAGGTCAATTGAGATTTTTTCCTCTTTCTCTTTATTTTATTCCTCTTCATTTTTAAGATTCTTTCCTCATAGACTTATTTCTCAAAGAAGCTTTTGCTTTTTGCAAGAAGTTTATGAATTAAATAAACTTTAATTACGATTACTTTCTAAAATACAAAAACACATTCTAAAAGCAATACAACAGAAAACACATTCTAAAAGCAATACAACAGAAAAGACATTCTAAAAACAATACAACAGAAAAATCAAGAATAAAAGCTTTTGCAATATAATCAAAATATATATTGCACAACTGACTAACAGAATGTATTACTGAGGGTTGTGAGGCCAACATATAAAATCATTTTCCTAACTAGCATTAACCAATCTTAGCTAACTCCAAATCATTTTCCTAACTAGCATTAACCAATCTTAGCTAACTCCAAATAAATAAAATAATTGCAGATAATCTAACTAACATCATACAATCAGACTAATCATTTTAATGGCACTCATTTTAACTCTGCTAACTGCAAAAGTTCTTCATTATTGATAGGTTAAGATTTAAAAATAAAGTTAAAAACCCTTATGGCTTTTTTACTTAACATACAGAAACTTATCTATTGCATACATGGACTTTTTTTAAAAAAAAGTGCCATAAACCTTTATACCCAATGTATCTATCCCTAAATAAATAATTCAATGTATGAACACTCTTTTGGATCTTTTTTATAAAAATTTAAGTTTTTATTTTTAATGTTTTTTAGTATTATTGACTTTCAACAAAGGTTTTCAATAAAAACAGCATAACACTGCTTTAGTCTAATAACATTAAACTTACTAACAAAAAACCAAGATAGATTTGACTTGTCTACTTTGTGTGTTTCATAAAAAAGCTATTTTAATAGAGCTGGGCCACCATCACCAAATCATAGCATTATGATAATCCAATATAAACTATAATATTTGTCTTAAGAGTATTTACCTTGCCTTGCTGACTCAAACTATTAAACTAATTGTAGAAAAATTTGTGTAAAAACTCTAATAAAAATAAAATATCTTAGAAAAGCCAAGTTAAAAAAAAAAGGTAACAAAACAGTAAAACATAAATGTATTAGTAACTATGCCAATCATAATGGAGGTAACATGGGAAATTACAGAAATAAGAATGAACCGTTTACAAATGCACAAAAAGTTAATAATACACATGGCTGTACAATGCATAAAAAAAAAGGCCTACTTTAACTTTCCAAGGTTCCATCACTAGAAGTGAAAACAGCTGAACAACAGGTCTGCCACTGTTTACCACAACCCAAAAATGATACAAGATGTCAGAAAATTGTTCATATGATTTAAAGTTATTCAGAAGTGATTGGCATATCTAAAAGTTGTTTGGAAAAAAAAAAGATATCATTATAAAGCAGAAAAATAACAACGACATTATTACAAAGCAGAAAAACAATTTAAATTTATTTAAAATAGTATTGTATTAATTACAAAAATTTATAAATCTTTTTTTTTTTAATTTAATTTTTAATTTCAGTTTTTATTTTGAAATATCAATATTTTACAACCATTATTTTAAACATGATAAATATTTTATTTTAAATTAAATTTTTTTAATTTAAAATTTTTTTATAATTATGTACCTGTATCTGTGATCTATGTTGCACTCTGGATATAATCTAAAAATTTATTAAAAAAAAATGTTGAAAAACTTAATTATTAAACTTTTTTTTTAATTTAACTTTGAAATGCTTATAATGCTTTGGTTTCAAATATCATTTGTTCAAAACTTACATTGTCATGAAACTTGCGTAGATTTTGAACAGCCTTAGGGACTGCTAGCCAAAGCATTGTTTGTGAGTTTGTTTTTTCAATATCCTAAAGAAAAAAATTAAATTTTTTAAACTCCTTATTTTTAATAACAAAACTCCAAAAGGCCAAAAGGGTCAATACATTTAAGAAGGAAATTCTTTTTTCCTATTTACTTTATTACAAGCCTTTAACCCTAGATATAACTTCATAAATGAGAACCGCAAATCATGATGAAAAAAATTTGATAAAATAAGCTTAATGCTTTCACTTGTGATGTTGGAAATCTGATCCTTTCATTTATAAATAAAGCATTCTACCACTGCACTACAACTGCATTATATTATGTGTTATGCAGCTGTAAACTGCTATTACCTACTGCAAAATAAAAATAAAAATCATACTGTTTCTAATTGAGAAAGGCCAGATTGATCATCTTCCAAAATTTTAGAAACCAAGCGATTGTAGAGATTTTTATAATTTTCACCATAGATTAAGAGCTTGTCATAGCTTTCAATATCATTCTGAAGATATTTTAAAATATATAACGTAAAAAAAGCAATAAAACTTAGTTCTTATTATAAATAACACATAATAATAGTACTTTATAAAATATATAATAATTTACAATATACATAATACTTTTTATATTATACTATAATACATTTTTTATTTCTAATGTTTCTCTAATTTTCATTTACTTCGTTTTAAATATTCTATTTTACTTTTTATGTTAAAATTTTATGAAAATAAAAATGTAAAAGGAATACACTTAAGTTTACTTTTAAGGAAAAATGTTTTAACTAAAAATAGTTACCTCTTTTTCTTCAAATACAAGCCAATCAGCATCAACTTCCATTAAAATTTTCTTTAGGCTTTCAACCCCATTCTTGCGAACAATTTGTTTCAGCACATATATATGCATAGAGGTATTTTTGTACTTGATAAGAAATTTGCCTAATGTTGCAAAAAAAGAATTGAAATTTTTTTTTAATTGCGCATCTTTATTTTCTTTAGCAAACCATGAATATAAGATATCTGCAGAGTAACCCAAGAATAATCGAGCTGAAGCTATACTCTCAAGAAATTTAGGATTAGTATTTGAGCTATCTAATGTAAACTTTTCTTCAAGGTCATAAATGTCGTGCAAACCTTCAGAAACTGCATCAAGAAAAGGTGCGTTTATTATACTAGTCTTCTTTAACACAGAGTGTTCGAGTTGCAATTTATCCTTAAATTGAAAAAAAATATAATATATGCATATTATTACAGATGAAAAAAATTTAAAATTTTCCAAGAAAATCAAATTTCCCTTAATTAAAAATCAACTAACCTCAAAACAGTAGACAAAAAAAGTTGCTGCGCTAAGAAGCTGTGATTTGTTTTCATTATCAAACAATCTTTGAATATGTTCTTGTAAATAACTTTCAACATCCTTATATGACCTTAATTGTATAGATTTTGTATTATAATAATACTATATAATCTTCTATGATTATAAATAAAGACTATCCAATTATGTAGACAATAATAAATAGCAATATATATATATATATATATATATATATATATATATATATATATATATATATATATATATGTGTGTATATATATATATATGTGTATATATATATATATATATATATATATATATATATATATATATATATATATATATATATATATATATATATGTGTATATATAGATCTATAGTTTGTTGGCTTTGGGAAGAGCGGAAGGAAAAAAGTGATTCTTACGCCAACACATACGTCACTTTTAATTACTTTTGACTTTCGTCCCACATTTTCGTGTTGGACGAAAGTCAAAACCATTAATTTAATTACAAATTAATTGTTATATAAAAAAACCACAAAAACGCAAATTTAATTGACCAGAATGTTTTTAAAAACATTCTGAATGTTTTTAAAACATTTTGAATGTTTTTAACAATATAAACAATGTTTTTATTTATATTTTTTTTAATAAAATGTTTTTATTTTTATTTTTTTTAATAAAATGTTTTTATTTTTATTTTTTTTACTATAAATCATGCGCGGAGTGTTGCTACATCGACTATCTTATAGCCTGACTCGCAAGGGAGTGCTGCTACATCGACTGACAAATAGCCTGACTCGCAAGGGAGTGCTGCTTCATCGACTGACAAATAGCCTGACCTGCAAGGGAGTGCTGCTACATCGACTGAGGGTTTGGTTAGGCCAGGCAGTCTATCATTATTAAAAAAAAAAAATTCCGGTCTTGCATTTTAATTTTTACTTTTTGTCAACAAAATATGGAAAAAACTTTTGGACAACATCTAAGGGTTCTATATATATATATATATATATATATATATATATATATATATATATATATATATATATATGTATATATATATTTGTATAGCACACAGATAATGCTGAAGAATAATCGAATTAATTCTGTAATAAAGGCATAAAACTTAATAAGTTTTATTATGATTAAATCAAAAATAATCTAATAAAATTATTCAATTTATGATTATATTAGAAATTTAAACAATAATAACTTTCTCACCTTTGAATAAGCTGTTGTAGCAAATATGAACAAATAATTGAAGTGGAATCAACATTAGAAATATCTGATAATAAATTTGAAGTAGCTGGAGCCGAAAAAACAAATTCTAAAATTTTTTTTGAAACATCTGATTCTATTAGATTAAAATTTCTTCTAGCAAAATAAAACTCTGTGACAACTTCAGCATAAAAAGAATTGCATCGTTTTTTAAATTCTTCTCTTTCAAAGAATATGTGTCTAAAATTAATTTTTTTTAGTCTATCAAAAAAAAGTTAGCAAAAGAAAGTTAAAAAAAAAATTTGTTAAAGAAAATTATCAAGAGTATTTAAAACATAAAAGAAAGTTAAAAATAAAAAACAAAAGAAATCTAAAAACTACCTTTGCTGTAAACTTTCTTTAAAAATAACTTCTTTTTCAAAAACCTTGTTACAAGACGGACACTTATTTGTTTTAAAAAGAATGCGATGAATGCATGAAGTAAAGTTGCGTTTACAACATGGTAAAAGAACTTCAATATCTTTACCATCACTAATACATGTTATGCATTCATTTAAATCTTTATAAATCAAGTTGTCATTGAAGTCACTAATGAAAAAAAATTGTTGCTGTAAAAAGAAACAAAATTTTTTGATAAGTGTTTAAGAAATTTTTATGATTTTTTGACCTTGGTATAAAAATTGTCCTAAGATGGGTTGCCATTTATTGTTGAAAGTCTAATGAAATATTTAAAAGTGTAATTAATACTGTATAAATTGGGCAATCGAGTATAGATTAAGTTAAAATAAAATTTAGATAATATTAACCAAGAGAAAAGCAAGAAACTGCATTTAATAAACTAGTAAATATTACATAAACAAAAATGTTTTGAAAAAACACAAATAATCAATTGCAAACTGAAAAAAATTTTTATTTTAAAATACAAAAGATTGAAATTTATTTTTTAAATATATTATAACTTATGTTTAATAAATTATAATTTATTATTTTGATAGAAGCTGTAAACCTGGTAACCTAAGTAACTAAATAACCTAAACAACTTCTTACCCACTACATTGTTTACAATCAAAAACTAAACAAGGAAATAACTGATAATTAAATAATTAGTTACGGTATGATAAAGTTTTATTTTGTATACATGATCAAAAGCAGATATGTACATTAGGGTGACAAAAATGTTTAAAAATTGGACTCTCAACCCTTTATTGTGTTCCTTTTAACTAAAAAATAAACTGTGCAAAAAATTATTATGATATTTTGATATCAGATTTTAGAGTCAACGGAAAATATAAACGAATGTATTTTAATTTTTTTTTGAATGCAAAGTTTTAATTTTTTTATTCAAACTTAATGTTTATTTTAATCAGATTTTGATACAAATTGTTCACTTGTTTTCACTTGTTGATTGTTCACTTGTTTTCATTATCGCCTTTACAGCTGTGGACTTTTGCATACCTGGAATTCGACGTCGATGTTCTTCCACAGTTTGTAAAACATATTGCAATTGGGTTTTATATTTTGTCAAGATTTTATCTGAAACAAGTTTCACCCTCATTCGGCTGTGTCATTCACAACTTTCATAGAATTAACAACTTTGTAAGCTTTATAAATGTCCTTCATAATCCTTTATAAATGTCCAATTTATTCTAAGTACTTCAAGTACATATTTTGTTCTATTTGTTACAAAGTCATCTAAGTTCATTTTTACAATTGTATCCATTAATCCTTTACCTTCAAGCCTTTTTATCTGTTTTTTTTAGCTGGCTTTTCAAGTGCAATCAACATTTTTTCTTTAGTTTGGTTATCAACATCATTGCTAAAAAAAAGAGAGACTCACAAGCTCTTCAGTTAAATACCATAAATGTCCTGCAATGGCTTTTATGGCAGATTCAGCAATTTCTTTGTCAAATATTATGAAATTACCCAACTTCTTAATCAGTGTCAGGTCATTGTGAGGAGCAGATGAAGAGATGGGAGCCCGAAAAAAGTGTTCAATGTAAATCAAAATTGAAAAAATTGAAAATTTTAGAAGATTCTTCTCTTCATTCTTTGTTAAATGAAATTGATGTTGAAACAAGTATATTTTAATAGAGTGCTTTTACCATCTATTGTGCTTGGTGCATAGCACCAGGAGTACAAAAGGTTATTCTGCCTTGACCTGGAGGAGTTTTTCCTAAAAAAATTATTGACAGTTGCAAAAATTCTTTGCAATCATCGCGAGGTTATTTTGTTCCTAGCAGCATGTTTACAGCAAATTCTATTGCTGATGATACAAGCGAACCATACTTTGAAATCTGCATCAGTTAAAAGCCAAGATTCAGAATTGAATTTACTCCACTGATCACAAAATTGTAGAAACAACTTGACCTCTGGACCAGAAGATGCTCTAAAGCAAGTTTTGTACACATGGGATAAAATCACTTTATGAACATGGTTTCGACAGGCTGTGTATAATAAAGACTTTCCAATTAATTTTTCCAGCAAGGTACAAGCACCTGAATGTATACCTTGTCGCTTGAAGTAGTATCAAAACAGAGTGCCACAATTTTGTCATATGAAATGTTCAAATCTTTTAAAGCTTGTTTTGTTGCATAACTCATTTGTTCACTGGTGCATCTATCCAGTTTTAGGACTGACAACAGTTTTTCTACATCATACCCTGTCGCTAATATGGCAGTTGATCCACTTCATCTCTGCTGTTCAAATCAGATAATAATTTTCCGCCTCAATGAACAGTTAATGGAACTTGTGGCTTGAATTCTAAAATGATTCTTTTTACAACTTCTTTATGATTTTCAATATGTGCACACCGAAGAGATTCATATGATGTTGAAACACATTCAATATTGGCACCTAACCCTTGACAAATTGTAAACAAAACCAAGGAACCAGAACAATTCGGAATTTTCAAACGATCAAGAGCTGAACAAAATGCTGGAGTAATAACTTTCTTTTTATTTGTTTCTTCCCTCTTTTTCAGTTTTTTTGCTATTGATGGAACAAAGTCATCTACTTCATTATCAGTACCCTGAGAGGAGTCTGATTCTGTTAAAACTGGGTCTGTTACTGTTGAACACGTTTTTTTTTCTTTTCTATTTAGCTCTTTCGTTTCTCTTTTTTCGTTTGCTTTTTTTCTGTCTAAAATACGCTGTTCTTGTTTGAAAAATTCACAATCCACTGAACTCATGTAGCCTTTTCTTCCTTCTCTTTGTAGTATAAGAAGCGTCTTGTCTTCTTCTATTTTGATTAATTTTAAAGTATCATCATAAGCAATATCAAATAGTTCTTCGATTTCTTGAGAAAAAGTATCTTCATTATTTTGCTGAGTTTCTGTTTTGTGGCCTTTATTCTTTTTCAGCTTTCCATATTTCTCAACAAGTTTCTCAACATGTGTTATAACATGATAACGTTGTTTTGTCGGAACTCTAGCTCTTTGCCAAAAATCTAAAACCTGATTTGTCACAAGCCCTGCACTTTCTCTTACATTGTTGTTATTTTTAAAGAAAAAATAAGTTTGCAAAACTTGCCTTTTAGATGCCAACTTTTGTCCTGTAATCACAGCTGTATCTTGACCAACACACCATACTTCATTTTGACTTCTAGTCTCCATTATAAATCGAATTCAAAAATATCTATTGAATTATGTGTTTTTAAACTTTTTCATTCAAGACAATGAACTTATTTGGAATTACAGGATGAGGCACTGATTTCGGTATTATACTATTTAATTAATTTAATAATTAATTAAATAGTACAATACTGATGCAATAACTTAAGTGGATGATGAAGTATTACAGTGGGTTTTGTGAATTCCAGCCAACTTATTTTATTTTTAACTTAATAATTTTCTAAAAAAATAACTAAGTGTATTATGCATAATGACTCATAAGGTTAGGAAATAATAAAATATTGATAATCTTCTCAACATAATTAGTAGAATAGATATGATAAGTGATAAGAAATATGAAAAATTGTGTGTTCAAGCAATCTTGCAAAATCAAAAAACTGGCTGAGCAACCCCTAAAAATTAACATATTGCATCAAAAATTTCCCAATATCATTTTTTCATTAAATTGATACAAATAAAAGGTTGAGAGCATAAGAAAGAAAGATAATATTTTTTTCAATGCATTTATTTGTCACCCTAATGCACATAGAGCCAGTATTAAATTATAACTCTATGTACTTACATTAAAATATCGCACAATAAATAAAATACTGTACAATAATTTATGTGCAAATTACAAATAATTTATGCGCAAATTACAAAGTTATACAACATGTACAATACTGACCTGCAAAAGTTTATAGCATCTTCTTTTAAAAAGCTCTCAACTGTTGCCCATGAATCTTTAGTTAGCATATCATCATCTAATGTATCTAAACTCTTAAAAATAAATATCTATATATACATAAAACATAAACACCTAACAATGGAGTAATCTAATAATTTATGTCTAGTAAATAATTAATAAATGTTTAGTAAATTTAGTAATAAGATAACTTGTAATTTCCTTAAAACGAACAAACAAAATAATTACTTAAGTTAATTTAAGTATTTCATTCTGTTTTTGAATACTCGTTTTTGTTTATTTTTGTTTATTTATCATACTGTGTTTATTTGTGATTTTTTTTAAATAGTAACATAAAAACTTTATTTTAAAACCTCAAAAACATTATCATATAAAATTAGTTATTCCTTTTAAGGAATTTGTAAACTTTCTAATTGTTTTTATTAAAAAACAAGTTTAATTTTAGGTTTTTTTTTTTATTTATAACATATTTATATTTAAGATACGTACATTTTTTTATATTTATAACATATTTATATTTAAGATGTATACATTTTTTTGTATTTATAACATATAGGTAAATAAAAATAATTTTTTTATACTCAACTGTAAAACTAACTAATTTGACAAAGGTGATTTTAAAAATAAATTCTTCAAATGCAGCCTTTGGAATTTTCAACATTTAGTATTTAACAAAAAATTGCTATATTTGATAAAAGAAAATTTTAACTTTTATTATAAATTTCTCAAATGATTTTGAAAAATGAATTTTGAATTTTTCATAAATATGGTAAAACTATCATAACAATCATTTTTTTTTTCTATTTTTATTTTTGTTTACCTTAAACATATTATTTGCAATAATTAATATTGATAATTGTTAGTATATCTTTCTAAAATATAAAGGTTTAAAAATTATAATTTTACAAATAATATATGATAACTAACTGATAAATCTACTACAAATATATATTTATAATATATTATAAATATATCAGAAATATTTAACAATTAAAACTGTTTTTTTTACTATTATATATTAAGTTATAATTTTATAGAATATATTTTAAAACATTTATGTAATTCATATTAACAAATTAATTAAAAATAATTCATATTGACAAATAAACCTTATATTAAATATTTATATGGATAAATAAAAAACTACTTTCAATAATAAATAAACCTTTTTAAACAAGAGAAGCAAACTAGTTTGATGAGAACAAAAGCATGATGAAGGATGAAATACAAACTCTGAAAATCTTTCACAAATCCGAAGCTTGCACCACTGAACTCTAATAATAAAAAAAAAAAATTCTATTATTTGTGTATTATATTCTATAAGTGACCATTTGAAATTATTTGTGCAATCCAAAATTTAGCAAGATACTATATTGCATTATCATAAAAATACTTCAAACTTAAAATAAAAAAAATTATTACAAAATAAAAAACATGAAATGTATTTTTTAAAAGTGACTGACACCATTTATAAATTGTGAATGATCTGAATTCTTCCTAAAGTAGTAGGCAAGCTGTAGAAAGGCAAGTTCAAGGCGAACTTGATGAATTTTCATTCCTAATACTTTTGCTTAAACGTAACTATTACACATAAAAAGTGTTTTAAATCCAATTTTTAAAATTGAAACTTTGAAATTTTTTTTTTCATAATAATCTATTTAGCCTTTAAAAATTTGTTAATGTTTTCAAGTCATCCAAAATGCATAACATTAGTTCGTCTACTTTAACTTTTTTTTATTTAAGGAAAGAGTGTTATGAAAACATTTTTTTAAAAATTACCTAAACATCATTGTTTATTAGTTTCTTAAAATTTCTTTGGTGTGTTTTGTCATAAAATGGGGAGGGAGACTGCTAAAATATGTCTAAATACAAACCAAAATTTCTTTGCGCTTGAGAATCTACTTGTTATTCTTTAAATGTTATTAATAAACTTATGAAATTAAATTAATTAAAATGTTATTAATAAATTTCAGAAGTTTAGAAACTGTGATATATATCCTTTTTACAAAGAATTACTATGCAAAATACAATTATGTAAACACAAATAAAAATGCAGATGATTTTAAGAAATAAGCAAAAGTGATATAATAGCCAAAGTTTAAAAGTTCTAGACCAAAGTACCTCTTCATAAAACCTTCTAGACCAAAGTACCTCTTCATAAAACCTTCTAGACCAAAATACCTCTTCATAAAATCTTCTAGACCAAAGTACCTCTTCATAAAATCTTCTAGACCAAAGTACCTCTTCATAAAATCTTCTAGACCAAAGTACCTCTTCATAAAATCTTCTAGACCAAAGTACCTTTTCATAAAATCTTCTAGACCAAAGTACCTCTTCATAAAATTTTCTAGATCAAAGTACCTCTTCAAAATCTTCTAGACCAAACTACAAAAAGACTAGTATCTTTGCAGCAAGAAGTAATATTATGTGCAATTGAGTAAACTAATGAAAATAAATTTATTTGTGAAATTATCTATAGGTTCAGATTTGATGGTAGTTCTGGTCAAGCTGCATACAAACAGAAGTTTGATGGTCCATGTGTTAAACTTTAAAAAAAAGAAAAAAAGAATGTAGAGCAATATTTTTCATAATTTTCTTTGTGTGTTTAGATAGAAAATTACTTTACACCAATTAAAACCAAATCAATCAAAAGTGTCTTATTTATTTATAATTAAATAAAAATACTTATTTATAAATTATGAGATCAGTTTCTAATTGTAAATCAGAAATTAAATATATATCTTTAATCTGATGCTGGATGATAGATCATTTAGTGACTTATTTCAGATACAAACTGTTAATAACATAACTAAGTACATTAATTAAAATGAAATTAATTAACATTGAGTACATTAATTCTTAATTAACAATCATGTAAAGCAGAGTAGTATGCAATATGAAGAATATTGTGAGAGAAGTTAATAAAAAGCCTAATAACTAGCTAAGAAATATACCCTCAAAATAACATAGGTAGTTGTTACGGAAAATCGTATGATAAAAAAAGAAAATAATGAAATCAGGTATTAAAAAAAAACATGTACTACAGGTAATTAGGTACTACAGGTAATTAGATACAAAAAAACATAAAATAGTTTATAAAAAGACAAGCTTCACAATCAATTTTAAATATGCACACATGTTTTTTTTTGCATTTGCATTGTACATGTCATTATTTAAAAAAAAGCAAACACTTGAAATGAGTATTGCTAAGAATAAAAAAAAATTACCAAATGAGTGATGAGAAGGGGCACAAAATAAAAAAGAATTACTAACGCTTTTGTAATTTATGTAGTGATTGGTAATAATAAACCAAAACACAACCTAATATTCAATGGATCCCGCCTATTATTGATCTGTTATTACCAGAGTTTTGAAGATTCAGATTCAACACAAATAACACTTTGTCAGACAAATATTTTCACTGCTAAAACTATACAATAACATTATAAATTTTTGTAATGGGTGATAACTAAAAAATGAGAATAATTCTAACCCCCTGAAATCAAACCGCAAAAGCCAAAAAAAGAAAAGTACTCCTATGTGAAACTATACTCTCTCTGTTTACAAACTTATCATATGTTTTGTTTTGCACCAGCCAATTCAGTTGTATTTAAAATGCCTTTAAAACAAGATGTACTACATGAGCACATTGTAAAGTTCTATCAAACGTAAGAAAATCATGGAAAAAAGTTTACTGTGAATCATTTTAAAACCAAAAATGTTCCAGTTTCAACTATTTACCGTTTCTTGGCATCCTTAAAAACCAATCGTATAAGTGGTAGTGGAAGACCAGCTAAAATAATGAACAAGAAGGGACTTCATTTGCTTCATGGTGCTTTCAACAACAATTCAATAAGTCAATGAGATTCTGCAGAAAAGTTCAAGTGTATGCAGCCTTATATCTGCAAGTCGTTAAAAAAAACAAGGAATAGTCTATCAAAAAAAAAAAACAAGAGCACCGGAATACACTGAGCAACAAACATCAACCGTGAAATCTCTGCCGCTGGATGACCTAAAATTACTCTGGAAAATGTTTTGTTTTGGATTACTAAAGTTACTTCCCCCACTCCAAAATTCAAGCTCTAGGAAATGATTGATATTATGCAGATAAAAGTTCTACAACACCTACAAAAGTAAAATACAAATATAAACACAAGTTTGAGCAGAAAGTGATGCTGTACATTGCCATATCTGAAAGGGGAATTTCTAGGCCATTGTTTAAGCCAAGTGGTTTGCCTATTAATCAAGAAGTATACCAAAATTAATGTTTGAAGAAAATATTGATTACATTTCTTCAAAAATATCATTCAGATGGCAATTACTTGATTTGGCCTTATAAAGCATCATCGCAACATGCCAAAAAAATACAAGTCTTCTTGGGAAGCCAAAACATCCCGTATGTACCAAAAAACCGCAATCCACCAAACTTGCCTCAGTGTCTTCCAATTAATTTTTTCTTAAAGATAAGTGATGTACCTTTAATTAAAATAAATATAATTTTCATTCTCTAAACATTTGTTTTTATTATAGCCTGATGTGAAAATTCTCATTTTTTAGTTATCCCTCATTATATCTAGTAATATTAGTTTTAGTATTATATTACATTTATATCATTTTTAACTTTTTTTTAGAAGAGTGACAAGATTTAAAAATAAGATTTATATTATTTATAAATCTATATTAAAATTATATATATATATATTCATATATATATATATATATATATATATATATATATATATATATATATATATATATATATATATATATAAATAAAATAAGTTAATGCATATTATAATAACTTACAATATTTTTCAAATTTATTTAAAATACAAACTGTACAAAACTAAACAAAATTTTATATTTTAAAAGTGAATTATTTTCAATTAAAAAAATTTACCTTATCTCACTGATTTTTTTAATTGTCAATGAGCCACAGCCCTCAAACTTTATATCAAGAATGCTTTGTATCAAAAAATGTAAATGTTTTATTTTGTTCATACTAAAAGGACTTATCTCCAAACAATTAACTATAGACACTAATTTTTCCAAAATATGAATGTCAATATCCTGCAAAAAAATGTAATAATAACTTAACAAGAATTAGCATGAATTTGAAATAAAAATATACCACAGAGAAGAAACAGAAGAAAAACAAGAAGATGCAGATAAAAACAACAACAAGAACATGCGACAGAAAAGAACAAGATAAAAATAATACAGCAAATACTAAAAAAACAAGTAAAAAAAAAAATTAAGGAAAAGAAACTTTGTTTCAATCTTACAATTGGAGAATTCAATGATATCACATCACTAATTTCTGGATGATTTCTAAGTATTAATGCCATATTTTCAATTCTTTCTTTAGTAACTCTTGTGTTCAAAACAATATGGATGGCTGTTATATCATAAATACTTTTATCTAAGTCACTGATTGTTTTTAATGAGCTAGAAAATTTGCTCCTTGCAGTAATTACATTTTTACCAAAAAAAACCAAACCAAATGCTAGTACCTGTAGTTAAAAAAAAAGAAAAACATTAAAAAAAAGAAAAAAAGGAAATACATAAAAATGCTTGTTATTTATTTACCTCGTAAGATCTCTCTGTTTGATAAGGAAATAAAAGACGAACCAAATCATAAATATAATCATCAACATTAGATTTTGACAATCCAAGAGTTAAACTGGCCATTGGCAAACTTGATAGTGTATCATATATCAATTTATAATCATGTTTGTTGAAGTTATTATCTAAACATATATTAAAATAATTTTCATATGTAATACTATTTTTATCTAAATATATAAAAAGAGATAACTATGGCAGCCATAACCATGGTAAACATAATTTATAAATAAAAAAAACTATAGTAACAGAAAAAGAGTTTTCAGCATCCCATATTGGAAAAATTTATTAAACTTTAAATTTATTTAATATTTTCATTTCAAAAATCAAAACCAAAACAAAACAAAAAAAACCTGGCTGAAGTCAGCACAGCAAGAACAAAAAATCTGGCTGAAGTCACCACAGCAAGAACAAAAAACCTGGCTGAAGTCAGCACAGCAAGAACAAAAAACCTGGCTGAAATCAGCAAAAAACAAGAACAAAAAACAAGAACAAAATCAAACAACAGGAACAAAAAACAAAATTAAAAAAAAACCTGGCTGAATAACATTTTTGATCACAAGTTCAATTTCATGGCAGAGTCTATTTGAAAATGGAAATTTGCATTGAAATGATGCTTCTGACTCATTATAAACTTGAATACTAGAACAACTTGTTTTTGAAAATATGTTAAGCCACAAATCTCTATAGCTTGACTGTTTGAAAAGTATTGACAAATTACCAAAGCTATCAATATTTGATATAATAGAAGAAAGAATTGGAACAATTCGATCTTCAACATAATAACATAAAGCTTGTTGAAAAGTGCCATAGTTTTTAATATACTTTTGCTCAAGAGCTTCATATTGCACCCAGTTATTAATATAATCAGGCAATATGTTATTCTCTTCTTTTTTTAAGTTACTCTGAATTAACTCCATGATGGTTGTGACAAATAAATATTCCATATCTAAATAGATAAAAAAATTGATTATAAATATATAATTTACTTTAATACAAACACAAATTCTAAAAAATAACTTGATGGGTACACTTTATGTCAGACTTTAACCCTAAAGATTGTGAAACAACTTACTACTCTTAGATTATAACCTTTAATTTTTTTTTTTTGTAAATTTTTTTTCTTTCCAAAATGAACTTATTATATAGACTACTTGCTGAAAATTTAATCACAGGGTTCAACAAATTAGTTTTAAAAAAAAAACAAAAAAACACTGACACTGACACCTTTATTGACATCAATTAATTTAATTTTTAAAAAACCTCTATTAAAATATTTATCAAGTTAAGGCTTTGATAACTAGTTTGAACACCTTTGTATTTTTATATATACACAAGTCCATTAAATCTATCATGAGGTAATATTATGTAATATTTTCAAAGTTTTATTTGTTGAATTTTCTTCCCAATGAATTTGTTTCAGAGATCACATTGTTTAAAATTTTTTCTTTTAAAAATTTAAGTTTTTCTTATGTTGCTTTAAAAAATAAATGCGAGAAAAACACCAAATTATTTGGAGTTATATCAACAAACAAGTTACAACAACAACCAAGTTATAACAACAAAGTTACAACAAACTACCTTGTTAGACTTGTTTTTAGCCAAAATGCTAGGAGAAGTTGACTTTGACTTAAATTACTTCCTTGCTTTGGGGCTCTTAATTGAGTAAAAGCTAGAGATGGTTTGTTAATAAAAATATTTATCTTAGACAGATGTAAACTGCATCTAGCTATCATTTTATAGAAGGCCTCTGAGGTAGAAAATTTAAGGGTAAGCATACATTTGTTATTGACAATAAAACTTTGTTTGGCCTTGTACCTCTTCTTCATCTAATAGGCTAGCATAGATGTAAACCTGTGCCACATTATTTCCTTCTTGACTTTATTCATGAGTTTTTGCTTAGGCCTTAATGGTAGTGGCTATGCAACTCTATTATCTTATAAGGAAAGTACAGTTTTAAAAACTCAGTATAATATTTCTAAAGCCTACTGGAAGGATAGTTTTCTTAATCTGCGGTAACCCTTAGAGTGGTTAATTCCATGTAAAATATCTGTGCATTATGGTGCTATGTGGGCATGAATGGTACTCCCGTTGTTTTTAGTGTGCATTGTTGAGCTACATAAAGAGATCTTTGTTACAAACTTTTCACAACTTTATACAAGTTACAACAACAAAGTTACAACAACAATCAAGTTACAACAACAATCAAGTTACAAAAAGGTACAGCTTATGCCTAATGTGTGAAGTATTACTTGCATGCATTTAAAAATACATTTACACATAATTATAAAAAAATATATGAACATAAATATACATACACATATTTTACATAAATAAATACATTAAACTATATTTAATATAGAAGTACTATAAATAAAATTCTAACAAAATAAGTATTTTAAACATCAATTTTAAACAAAATAGTATTTTAAACATTAACAATAAATTCAAAAGTATTTTAAATATTGACAAAAATTCAATAATATTTTAATTAAACACCAAGTATGTTTTTAATATATGTATATTGTTATCGACTGGGTTATTTGTGTTATTCTTTTTAAATTAAATATTTAATTTTCATTTTTAAATATTCAAATCTGTAAATAAAAAAATAAAACTTTATTATATTATAAGTATTATAATATATAATAAAATTAGGTAATATATTTCTTTCAAAACAAAATTTATATAAAAATAAAAATCTATATTTCAGAATACAATGAATTAAATAAAAGAATGAAGAGTAAGAAAAAACCTTGGGGTTGAGACTTCAAAAGAGCTGTAATTTTATTAATCCTTTCAGAGACTTCATCAACACTCAATTTCTTTCTTTCACTTATTTGGCGAGTGGTCATTTGAATAGATCCAATAATCAGCCCAATCAGTTTTGATTTTTCTTCACCATCAACATTACAGAAAATATCATACAATGATTTACCAGTATGTTTAATAAAAGAAGGCATATTTGAACAGCAAAGTTCATCAATATGAGAACAGTCCCAAAATGATAAAGAACTCAGTAAGTTTAAACAATTAGATTTATAATTCAGTTGCAAAATAAAAAGAATAGATATCTTCTTTACTTTAAATTGCTCTCGCATTTCTTTACAAATATATTGTGCACATGCAATTAACTTTTTTCTTTCTTGCGCATTATTAACTTGAATAATAATAAGAGTTCTCTCATTGCTGTCTGCAGAATTGAATAAAACTCTAAACAAAATCTCCAAATAATGATATAACCATACAACAATCAATTGAAAATTTAAGAAAGTCTTTTAAAAAGTAAATACTAATCTAGTTTTTTTATAACTTGAAAGAATTAGCTTTAAATTTTATTGAATTAACAAAATTTAAAAATCATTTAAATAATTTCATGAATAACTTCACGTAAAAAATTAATAGTAAAAAAACATCAGCAACCCTAAAATCTAAAAAAAAAACAATATAAGCAACATTAAAAATTAAAGAAACAACATAAGCATTAGGTTACAAACTAAATAAAACAACATATCTATCTTATTAATCTTATCAAAAAAGCATTTTGATGACACTCTTCAACAACATTTTAAAATTGTAATACAAATAATATCAATTTATACTACAGCCTATATTCATACAGTTTTGAAAAAAGAAAAAAAAAAACAATATATACCACATATAAATAAATTAAAGATAATTAGGTACTAAGTTAAGTATTATTTAAGTATGTTGTGTATACAGGGCTTTATTTACCTGATAAATTCCCTAAATGACCGTTCAGTTTCAAACTGCATTAAGGAAGCCATTTCAACTTTAAAACCAAATAGCTCTTCAGTTAAACTTTCTTTTTGAATTGGCGATAACAGCTTTGAAAAAGTAGTCACCTGAAAATAAAAAATAGGTTTTGCATGTCATATGTGTGTGTGCAGAGTCATAACCACTGGGCGGGAGAATGGGGGAAGGAGGAGGGGGCATGGACCTCCCCCCCCAATTTATTAAAATTATAATTGTTAGGGAAAAACATATGTAAAGTATTTTTAACATATATATTTTCATATATGCAAAAATATGTTTTAAGACATTCCATATCTTTCATTTCTTTTATAATTTTATTTGTCTACCGAATCCATCAGTGATGGTGGTGTCAACATTTTGTTGCATTATTTAAATACTAAATTTTATTGCAAAAAATGCTCCTGACGTGTGGAACCTAATGATATTCTGTAACAATCAGACTAGTTTACTAAGACTTTAAAAAGAAACCTACCAATGATTAACAACAACAGATTCCAGCCTAAACAACTAGCTAGTTCTTCATACTTACGTGGAAGCAGTGGAAAAAATTGATTTGGTTGAGATCGTAAATGAGTTTATTAATAAATGTTAAACACAAATAAACTTTTTCAGAAATTTCAGTTAGCATTTTTGTAGAGATAAACCATGTTTGACGCAGGTATCACGTTTTTTATTTGTTTCATAGATATGGAGTTAGATGTTCATTAAATGTACATTATAAATGAAAATTTTCGTTATCTTCTCCCTTCTTTAAAAGAGCCATAGGCCCCCCCTAATATCAAAATTGTGGTTACAGCTCTGATGTATGTGTGTGTGTATATATATATATATATATATATATATATATATATATATATATATATACACATACATATATACACACACACATATATATATAGATATATATAAATATATATATATAAATGTATATATACAAATATATGTATATATATAAATATATATATATATATATCTATATATACAAAAATACATAAATATATATATTTATATACACATATTCATACATTTATTTATATAAACATATATATATATATATATATATATATATATATATATATATATATATATATTTATATAACAACACATTTTTTTTTTTAAACATCTTTGCTTCCAACAAGGCTGCAAGCAACCACTTGAGTTGGAAGTTACTGAAAGAGAAAAGATGAAGATTGTAGAGCAAGATAACGATTAAACTAGTAAGCATATGCTTATCAAAACACGCATTTAAATATATATATATATATATATACATATATACATATATACATATATATATATATATATGTATATGTAAATGCATATATATACACATACATCTTTTTATTAGGTCAGAATCAAGACCATCATGATCACCCAACTACTGGTAACATAAAATCTAGTACAACCTCCACATGTCCTACTACTTTGTTAGACTTGTTTCTAGCCAAAACACTCTGAGAAGTTTAATTTGACTTAAATTATGTGGGCCTCTTGATTGAGTAAAAGCTAAAGATGGGTTTTTGCTTAGCCTCAATGGTAGTGGCTAAGCAACTCTATTATCTTATAATGAAAGTACAGTTTTAAAAACTCAGTATAATATTTCTAAAGCTGACTGGAAGTAAGGTTTCCTGAATCTAAGGTAGCATTTAGAGAGGTTAATTTTGTGTAAAATATCTGTGCATTAACAGTGCTAAGTTGGGCATGAATGGTATTCTCGTTGCTTTTAGTGTGCATTGTTGAGCCACATAAAGAGCACTTTGTTACAACTTTATGCCGATTAGCAACCTAGTTACAATGAAGTTGCTAATCAATTAATTTACATGTTGATTAGCAACTTTGTTACAACTTTACCTTGATTAGCAACTTAAGCAACAACAAAAGTTTATTGCTTCAGATGCTATACACAATCTTTGATTGATTCACATTCTGTAATAATTCAATAATTCACTTGAATATAGCACCTAAAATTATTAAAGATAAAACACCATTACCAACAAATTATTTCTATCGATCCTTTAAAAATAAATGTGATCTGTGAAGTAAATTTTTATCTGATTAATCAGTTTTCCAAAATTCACTGGACCTGCTCATTGTGAAAGTATTTTGTAAGTAAGTAAGTATAATATAAGTTCATCACTTATATTATAAGTGTTTAAAGTATTTTAAATCTCAGTGACATATTATTATGACTTTGATTTGCTAACACTCCAATAGTTATATGCTTGGCATATAAATGACTATTCTTGTGTCTGTTTAGTACCAATTTATTCAATCACCTTTGCAGAATGCATTATTCTTGTTGTTATTTCTGATCAAATTGCTGTTGACTTGTATAACCATGTTTCAACAAAAATGTTCTATTATGCATTAGACAGAAGCAATGAGGCAAGGGCTCTTGCTCTTAAAATATAAAAGGCTTTTAATAGAGTTTGGAAGGGGATCTTCACCATAAGCTTGCTTCATATGATGTAGCTGGAAAGGTTTTTAAAATTATTGAACCATTCTTTTCTAACCGCAGTACTAAAGTTATCTTTGATAAACAACACTCTCCTTTATTTCCAGTAACTTTTAAGGGTACCATAAGATTCCAATCTTGGTCTTGAGTTATTTCATCTAAATTATCTTCCTGATAGTCTTATCTTTAAAGTGTTCGATGACACAACAGTCATCAGTACTTCAATCTTGAAAAAAACTCATTACATTTTGATTACAGGCCGCAGATTTTAAATGATATCTCTACTGTAACAGCCTAAAATTTGGAGTGAATGTCAAACCATGTCATTGCTGTAACAAGTAGTTACCAAAAGCTGTTGACATTCATATATTTAAAAAAGACTTTTTAAATTATTTTTCAT
>NC_088934.1:17230000-17267500 GCF_038396675.1 Hydra vulgaris | reverse complement strand
TTGATTAGTAAAAGTTAATCCTTAGGCTCCAAATAAAAAAATCAACGTTTTAAGTATACAAAAAGACCAGTGTACTTATTATTTCTATAATAATATTCCATATATTAACATTCCTCATAATTTGTTTATATCTTCTTCTATGTTATAATACAAGCTACTTTTAACTATTACATTATGTATAAAAAGCTTATATCATTTTTTATGTTTGTAACAACATCAAAATAGTAAATTTGATTACGTTTCATAGAAAATAGCCAGGGCTGGGTGTGTGACTACGGCTTTATAAACATTAACACATCCTAAAGTATATTTTTTTATTCAAAACATCATCATCATCACTGTTGTTGTTGTCGTCATCATCATCATCATCATCATCATCATCATCATCATCATCATCATCATCATCATCATCATCATCATCATCATCATCATCATCATCATCATCATCATCATCATCATCATCATCATCATCATCAAGCTTTAGCCTTTCTCTTTTATGCTGTTTCTCTAATATAAAAAATCTTGAGCATTTTCTTTCATTAACTAAAGCTCATATCATATGTAATGTGATGTCTCCAAGTTTTCTTACTTCTACCTCTACCATTTTCTCCTAAAGTTGCTACATCTCTACATGCTGATACCCAAACCACTTTAATCTTCCCTAAAAAATGTTGCTTGACACAACATTTTTCCTAATCTCTGCTGAAGATCATGGGTCCTTTTTTTATCTTGTTTGAATTATATCACACACTCATCTAATCACCATCTTCTCATTTGAAAAATACTACACATAAACATATAAATACTAAAGTTTACACAAATGTGTATAGATATTGTATTCCAGCATCTAAATAAATAGCAAACATATAAGTTTATATCTATATATATCCATATTATGTATGCATAAAAGCAACTCTTACATAACCTCCTGCATCCAAGCAGATATGGAAGTTTTTATTCTTTCTATTTGGTTTTAAATCAAGTCTTATTCGATTTCACATTTTTCACCTTCTTGTGCAGTTGTTATATTAACCATTTTTTTCATCTTTTCTTTCTGTCTGATGCTAAGCTTGATTGTTCTCAGTTTACTAAGATTTTTATCTTATCTCAGATATTAGGTTTTTGGAAAATCTATAAAAGTTTCATTAACTAAGTCTGACATTACATCTCTAATTCATAGGTCTGACATTACATCTCTAATTCATAGGTCTGATCTTATTACTTCTCCCAGAATAAGGCAGAATAATTAAAATCGAGAATTTACTTTACAATGCTAAAGTAAATTCTCAATTTTAATTTTTAATGGCTAACAGTATCAGTATTAATACCCTGATAATATCAGTAATATTATGAGGATGAATAAAAGTGATGGTATCAAACCAGTAGTAATAGTTCTCACCGAAAACCTTCATGTACTCTGCATTTAACTCTGTGAGTTCCAATGCCTAAATCCACATAATTTTCTCCTCCAAGTGATACATAATACTAAAATAAAAGTTTATTAAAAAGTTTATCTACTTATTTTCTATGAAGTTAATAATAGTAAAAAAGAGATATATGATACTAAAAATTATTTAAAAAAATAAACTTTAAAAATCTTGTGTAACAAATGGTAATATTATTTATAATTCATTACACTGCAGATTAAAATAATAAAAAAAAAGAATAAATTATTAAATTATTGTATATTTAAAAATACTCTTAAATAAATATAACCTGATTTAGTGCATCATAAAGACTTTCATATAAATTTTCCATGTTAAGTAAAATAATCTTAGTACCAGTTTCCATGCAAATTTTAATTCTGTTAATGTCACGACATACCTGAACAAATAATTTAAATTTGACTTAAAAAACTTAAAAATTTAATGCTTTGAAAATATACAAATATTTATAACTATCTAACTATGTTAGCTAATTATGTAATCAAAATCAGTCAGAAGTCTATGCCAAAAAAGTCAAATGGCAACATTGCAATTACTCAAATAAAACTATACAAACTAATTATGCATCCAATCACAATTAAATTATGCTATTTGTCACCCAAGAACCAGGAGGCCAAATGTCTATTTTTTGTGTTACAAGAAAATTGAGATTCAGATTTTAGTACGTAAAGACCTGCCCTAAAGTCATACTGATTATTAAAATATTTATTTAAGTTCTATTATTTTTGAGAGCAAATTAAGTGGACACATTCCCTTGGTTGATATTAATTGATAATAAACAGAAAAAACACAAAATGTTGACATACAGCCTCTTGGTTCTCAGCTGAAGAATTGTATTTTGCATTTTCTATTGTGGATCAAATATATTTCAAAGTACCAATCTTCAAAGATAATTTATAACAAATAAAACAACAACAAAAAAAAAACGTATGCTTTTGTAATATTTAAAATTTAGTGAAATAACCACTTATATTTGTACATACATCAAATGAAGATTTGAATTTGAGCAGGTAGTATCTACATATAAATGACATTTTGGAAATTTTTTTCTTTGTCTCTTTTTTTTTTTTTAATTTTATTTTCCTGTTTTTGAAAAGTGGCTATTAAAATATGATGCAGTTTTTTATTCATAAATTTTTGAAGATGAATAAAATAAAAAAACCTGGGTAAACTCTTGGTCCTTTGGAAAACTACTTCCAAAAATAATACAGCTTTTGTATTTTTCTTTTTCATATAGATTATCAATTATAGGAAGAGCTGAAAAGTCTTCAGTCATTAGAAGAAGATAGCGAGAGCTCAGACAATGTCTCTTTGCATTTTCTCCTCTTACAACATAACATGGACATTGATCTGCAATACTGTCTTTTATCATGCTTAATACATCAAAGGTTCTTTCAGCCTATGATATTCAAAATACAATGACATTTATAGCTATAATATAAAATTACAATAACAAACACAGTTTTTATGTATAAGTATATGTATGTGTGTATATATATACAGTTTCTCTTGGAACGCACCGGAACGGCGTTCCTGCACCTTTTTTTTGATATATATAATTTTTTTGCTTTATATAAACATTTTTTTCCTCATATTATTATTTAATTAAAATAGTTCATTTTTAAATGTTAAACATTCTTTGCAGATTTGAAAACATTACAGTGCTGCGTTTCAAAATTTGCTCGAGAAGAATTTAATTTATTTTCATCTTTTCTTGATAGCGTTCGTTTTTATGACACCAAGTTATTTGTTTTGAAAACGCGTATGGTTGTGAGATTAACAATTATTAATCTCACAACCATTCGCGTTTTTAAGAAATCTTTTAAGAAATTCTATTGTTTCTGTGCAGTGTTTGTCCAAATATTAATCTCACAACACCTCACGTAACTTTAAAAAGATCTATTTTTAAAACAAAAACTTTACAATAGTATTTGCAACAATAACTTTTATTGTATCGTTAATGAATTTCCTGTTATTAGCGTTTTAAATTCAAATTTATAACCTAATTTATATATTTAAATACTGATATAAAAATATCAATTAAACAGAATAACGCAAAACTAATTATGAAAAAAATTACCAGTTTCTTCTTGGTTGATTCCCCTGTTCAGAAAAAAATCAAATTAAATGCAAAAGAAACAGAAGAAATCAAAATTACAATGTCAGATTTACCTTCTGCAGACAATGACACCAATTATAGCTGGCCAAGTTGCTGGACTTAAGAGCAAAAAACAGAGTTTTGTTCCAAAACGAGTGGCTTTGTTTTCGACAAAAAAAGCTCGGTTGCACTACCTGCCAAAAAGTGAAAACACTTGGCGTAAAAACTAAGATGGGAATGAAAATATCTAAAGAATGGTTCAATAATGAAGTTTCTTATTATGGTGAAAATAGAAAGCAACAGTTAAGTTCGTTACGTAAGAAAATATTTGTTCACAAAGAATCTGTAGGACATCAAGCTGCATTAAAGATGGTAGAAGAAGCTAAAAAAGAGACTCTGTCAAACAATATTTTTAAAATCTTTAACGCATGAGAAAATTGTAACAGCAAATATTTTTCGAACTGCATATAAAGTTGCTAAAGGAAATCAGTCTTTTAATAATTTTAAAATGGAAATTGATCTTCAAGAAATTAATGGAGTTGAAATGGGTCGTATTCTTCATTCTACAAACGCATGCATTAATATTGTCAATCATATAGGTAACGAAATGAGGAAAAAAATTATTCAGAAGTCATAAAGTCAAAGAGTAAGATTTCGATAATTATTGATGAATCAACCACTATAAGCCAAAAATCAACACTGATAGTGTTCATTCGGTGCTGTGTAAAAGGCAACGGAATGAATTCACCAATCAATTTATTTTTGGATTTAGTGGAGCTTGAAAGTGTTACGGCTAAAGGACTATTTGTTGCTTTACTTGAATGTCTTTATTCTTATGGAATGAAAGATGAATATTTGAAAAATTATTTAGTTTCTGTAGCATGTGATGGCGCAGCAGTGATGTTAGGATGTAAAAGTGGAGTTTTTAAATTAATCACTGAAAAGTTTCCTTTTGTTATAGTTTGGCATTGTGCTAATCATAGACTGGAACTATCAGTAGGCGATACTATTAGGGAGATCTCAAGTATTAACAGATTCAAATCATTTCTTTATAAGCTTTACGTCGTGTATCATGCTTCCCCAAAAAATAGCAGAGAGTTATGTTCATGCTCAGATTTACTTAATATTCAGCTACTGAAAATTGGTCGAATTTTAAATACACGTTGGGTGTCATCTAGTTTCCGTTCAGTTTTTGCAGTATGGGAAAATTACGAAGCACTTGTGAAACATTTTGAGGAAGCGATGGTTGATCCTACAAGGGACAAAAACAAAAAATCCACTTATGCAGGTTTAAAAAAAAAAATTACATCAACAGAGTTTTTAATGGATCTAGGATTAATGTGTGATGCTCTCCAAGAATTATCGGAATTGAGTTTGGACCTACAAGAGCGCAATATTGATCTATACAAAGCAGATCAAAAAATTAAAGCTCTTGCTCAAGTATTCGAAAAAAGAAGAAATAATGGTGGTCCCTATTACAAATTTGCTTTAGTTTCAGCACAGAATCTTTTATGTTTTAATGGAGTTTTACTTTACAATAAAAATTCCAAAAACAATTCAGCTATTAATCCTAACGCCTTTTATATAAAACTAAAAGAGTCAATTGAAAAAAGGTTGCTTGCTGACAAAGATGCTGAATTAGCTCAGTGGGCTCGCATCTTAAATCAAAATCATTGGCCTGATAACATAAACAACCAAGTGACATTTGGAGAAACTGAAATCAGAAATCTGTCGTTAAGACTACAGTTAAATGAAAGAGAAATGATTCGTGGATTCCGTGAATACCTGGCAGAAAGGCATTCAGCAGTAGAAACTAAGAGCAAGGAAAGGAGACGAGAGGATATGTCCAACAAAAATTTGCAAAAACTATGGGATTTGTTATAAAAGTTTATAGTTTTGTAAAGTTTGCATTTTATATACAGTGACTGACCCCTCCCCCACTCACCCCTTACCCAAAAAAAAATATCTGCCATTATTTGAAAAAATGCTTCTTTTATTGGAAAACGGTTTCTTATATTTGTTCCCGCCTTTATGGGTATGATGTACGGGAGAGCCTACCAACAGCTATACATATAAAAATTATTTATAAATTAAATTACTAATTTCTGCCTCATTTTTGAAACAAAGAAAAATACAGGTGAGTTCCGGCACCTTTTTTTTTAGAAAAAAAGCACTGCATATATATATATATGTATAC
Source organism: Hydra vulgaris (assembly GCF_038396675.1). Lineage (NCBI taxonomy): Eukaryota > Metazoa > Cnidaria > Hydrozoa > Anthoathecata > Hydridae > Hydra > Hydra vulgaris. Next base: position 17,261,760 of record NC_088934.1, on the reverse strand, counting down.
AAATATATATATATATATATATATATATATGTATATAAATATGCATATATATATACATATATATAAATATGCATATATATATATATATATATATATATATATATATATATATATATATAAATATGCATATATATATACATATATAAATATAAATATATATATATATATACATATATACATATATATATATATACATATATATATATATATATATATATATATATATATATATATATATATATATATATATATATATATATATATATATATATATATATATATATATATATATATATATATATATATATATATATATACACATATATATATATAAAACGCTCAGTTTCTCCACATTCACCTAAGGGTGAATGTGGAGAAACTGAGCACTGACTAGGATCAGAAACAAGACATAAGTTGAGTAGTAAAGGTAAATAATTTGGATTGTCTGGAAAGCAATTTGGAAAGTTGACTATTTGGGTTAGAGATTGAGAAAGGCAAAAGTTGTGGGTCTTAACGCCTGCAGAGTCGCTGACACTAAAGCCATTTAGTGTGATGAGCATTAAAGTCACCAACAACAACAGTATTGGCTGAAGGATATAGATAAAGTGCTTGGTCAATTTGATCTGAAATAACATCGAAAAGAGTGCAGTCTTGAGATGAAGGAGAGGAATATAGAACAAAGAGAAAGGCAAAAGAGGAAAGTGGTGCTAAATGAAAGCACATAAAATAATAGTCTGTGGATTCAAACCTAGTTCACAACAAATGGATGAATTCTTACAAATGTAAATCCCCAGGCCAAGCATGCGACTATTGGAGTCTTTAAGAATTAAAGGAAGATTTTAAAAGAAATTTTTAATTTTTTTTTAGTTACAAAAAAACTATTTAAATAACTCATTAAAATATCTTAAGTTTATATTTTTTTACATAAAATGTTCAACAATGTCAATATTTTGTATGACCCCCATGAGTTACAATCACTGCCTTCATATGCCTTGGCATGGACTGTACAAGAGCTTGTATGGTAGGCCGCCCAATTTCCCTTCAGGCCTTCTGAAGATTTGCATAAAGTCCAAATTTGGAACAGGCTTTGTTCCCTGTATCTTGTGGAATAAAATTTCCCATAAATGCTCCATAGGATTGATATCAAGGCTCTGTGGGGGCCAATCCAGCACTGATACACCTGACTCTTCAAGGCGTGCTATCACTAACCTTGCTTTATGGCATAGAGCATTGTCTTGTTGATATGCAAAACCAAGATTTACACCAAAAAGCTTTTTGGCAGAGAGCATCATATGTTCCTTCAGTACTCTAATTTACTGGGGTAGAAATGTCCAACTTCATGTAGAGATGTCCAACTTCATGCCAGGATATGCAACTCTACACTATCACTGACTCAGAACCATACTTGACTGTTGGTATGATGCACTCTGGCTTATATTTTTCCTCCTGGCGTTGCCTTACAACCGCCTTTTTAGATTCACAAAAGACTTGGATAGAGCTTTCATCGCTCCATAGAACTCTCTTCCAATCTTTAAGACCCCAGTTCTTGTGAGCATGCGCAAAGTCCATTCTTCTCCTGCAATGTGCAGCAGTCAAAAGAGGCTTTTTTGTTGCAATGTAACCTTATAAACCAGCTTTCAGCAGCTGTTTCCTTATTTTCATTGTTGCTAGTTTGATGCCATGATTTTTTTTCCATAGCCACTTTGATGTCTGATGATGTTGAAGCGCTGATTTCCCAAGGACAAACGAACCAGGACCCGATCATCAGAATCATATCTTCATCATCAGGACCCAATCTTGCTTTTTGAGTTTTTTGAAGACAGCCTTGACATGGTCAATCTTCAACTACATTTTTTGTCACACAGAGTTTTTTTATAATATATTGGAGCATTGATAGGTTAATTTGCATAACTTTTTTCGGGCATGACTGACCTTCCTGGGACCTTAACACCATCATTATACAATCTGCAACTGTTAACCTTCTGCTCCTTGCCATAATCTGCAAAAATTTAACAATTAAAATAACATCATTACAATAAATAAACACCAAAAATTCACTAGTTTTCCCTAAAATGTACTATTTCAATAATTTTCAATTTTTTAAACTAAAAATGTTTCACAGTAAATAGGATTTATAGACTTTTTTTATTATATTACTTTACTACATTTAAAATAAACAGCTGGTAAATTTTAAATGCAAATTTTACTGACCTTCTGTTATTCAACTTTGTTAGGGGTGTGTCACAAAAAATTCACAAAATTTTTTTTTATAAACATACATAGTTTAAACATCATTATCAATTTAAAATTGACGCAAAGTGCATAAAAATAATAAAAATTCATTCTGCAGCAAAATAAATAAAAAAATACTCTATATAGGAAACTTTGTAAAAGCACTGTGTATATATATATACACATACATACATACATACATACATACATACATACATACATACATACATACATACATACATACATACATACATATATATGTATGTATATATATACATTATAATAATTAGTTTATTTTATTTAGATTTTTTACTTTGCATAGTATTCATTTCCTTTCTTTTCTTTTCTCAAGTATTACTGTTTTATTCTTTGTAGTTTCTTATAGCTTTATTTTGTCGCAATTTCTTAAAACACTTACTGTGTAAAAACATAATCAAATTGTTTTGATGAAAAATTAATTTTTAATGTGGATGAACAAGGCCCATGAATGCACGTGCTTCCTGGAAAGGTTTGGTTTACGCACACAATATTTTCTGAAGACAACCTTACCACAGCTGTTTGCATGTTTTGAAATATTAGGTGTTTCAAAAATTTGCGGAAAAAATTAAGTTAAGTTAACTAAAGTGAAAAAATAAAGTATACTTACTAAAATGAAATTTTAAAAATAAAACTCAACTAAAATAAAAATATAAATCCAAGTTTAACAAAAGTCTAAGAGAAAATTATTTTAAACCTTTATTATTACAACTATTTTACATTTGGAATAAAAAACTTCAAAACTTTGATTTTTGCTAATGACTTTGTATTATGCAATACTCTTTTAAATAAAGTAAATAATTACTTTGATTAATGTTTGTTGTTTTATCAAAATATTTTTTTAAATTATCAAAGAATATTATACTTATTTTTTGTTTAAAAAGTATGAACATTTTATGATAAATAATTTCAGTATTTCAAAATAACTTTTAATAAAATGTTTTTATATAATATGCGAAACGATTCAAAAAAATGATAAATTACTTTTAATAATTGTTTATAATAAACACATTTTATTTAAATTATCAAAAAGTATTTTATATAACTTTTTTATCTATATAAATTAGTATTTTTTCCAACAAAGTACACACTAGTTAAATAATAACACATTAACTAGCATGTTGCTAATTCTTTTATTTAATTCATTTAGTTTTTTGTTTAGTAAACAAAGTTTTTTCTTAACAATGAAACGTTTACTCTTTTGAATAAAGGTTTCTTTGAAGTAAACAAAAGAAAAAAAAATAATAATAATTATGTTTATAATACTTTGACTTTTTCTCAAGTTTTATTTTAAAGCTTTTAAATAATTTTATTTTTTTATTTTTTAAATTTAATTTTTTATTTATTTTCTCTTTCGATATCGAATTTTCTCTTTTGAATTTTTTTTTTAATTTTAATACTCTCTTTAGTTCAACTTTAGTTCTTTCAGTCCTTTTTTAAAACACTTAAATTGTCAGAACATGCAAACAGCTGTGGTCAGGTTGTCTAAAGAAAAATTTTTATGCATGGACAGACAGGGCATCCAACAACATGCACTTCCTGTAACAACCTGATATTACATTCATATATATACTATATGTATATATATATATATATATATATATATATATATATATATATGTATGTAATATCAGGTTATAGCAATTTATATTTTTTATATATATATATATATATATATATATATATATATATATATATATATATATATATATATATATATATATATATATATATAGATATAGATATATATATATATATAGATATAGATATATATATATATATATATATATATATATATATATATATATATAATATAAATTGCTAAAATTGTGTTTTCATATTTTGAGTAAACATGTGATAAATATAAAATATGTAATAAAGATCACACATGCATTGCTAATCAAATGTTTTTTTAGTTAATGTAAAATACCTTAGATAAATTTTGTGGCAAAAATGACTTGAATATTTTCCAAGTATTAACTTCCTGAAGACCACTAAAGTTTCTTTGAACAGCATATTTAATATCACTGATGGAAGGACTGTCTTTAAGTTTTCGAGCATAACAAAACACCAACTTGATTAAACTAAATCATTTTAAATTAAATAAAATACATAAAAGTACACTTTATTGGTTAAAAAAACAAAATTCACCTTAGTTGTTTTATAGAGATACTTTTAAAATATGCTTTAAATTGTATAAACTTTTTTCTTATACCACAATACTTTAATATTCATTTAATGACTATTCAATATACATATATTTAAACTAATTTATTTCCATATTGCACTCTTTTTTTATATTTTAAACTGTATAAGGCACCTCTTTAAGGCACCTCAAAGACATCTCTACAGGTAATCTCTATGGGCACCTCTATAAAACGGAATGGGCACTCGAGGAGGTTACTCCTTTTAATTTGAAAAAATCATGCGGCAGTAGACTAATTGTAAAACACTTGGTTTTCAATCAAAATGTTCAAAGTTCAAATCCACCCTATGCCTTTGGAAATACCATGTTTTTCAATGCAGCAGTCTTGTTCAAAAAAGTTCATATTTCACTGTTTAGGGTTGAAAGAGTTTTAAAAGCATTAACTCCCACCGGCATTAACTCCTTACCTGAAACTCATATAACATGATTTTAAATAAATGAGTGTCTTCACTTTACACTATATACCTAGTAATGGTAACCTATGTCAACAAATATGTAATATTATTAGCAGTGAATTGCATAAATAAAAGTTTAATTTATAAAAAAAACCTGTAAAAATCTCTCAGTCCAAAAAATTCTTCTTTTTTACAATTTATTAACACTTTGCATTCATTTTGTTCTTCATACACCTTGAAGTATCCTTTTGTCAAAGGTTCAAACAGCATAGCAATTTTTCCACATATCACTTTATCCCCAGAACATATATCTCTAAATAAACAACATCAAATAAATTATAAATTTTTTTCCCCCAGAACATATATCTCTAAAAAAACAACATCAAATAAATTATAAATTTTTTTTCCCCAGAACATATATCTCTAAAAAAACAACATCAAATAAATTATAAATTTTTTTTCCCCAGAACATATATCTCTAAAAAAACAACATCAAATAAATTATAAAACTTTTTTCCCCAGATCTCTGAAAAAAAGTAAAAATAATAACCAAAGTGGAGTGATCTAATGATCTGAATACAATCAACAATCTAATCTCCTCTGTTTAATTGTATTGTGGGATGGGGGGAAGGAGGGAGGTCAAATAGTTAGAGGGAGTAGACACAACTGTAAAAATTCATAGATTGGTGTTGAAATTGTTGGGGGTGGGTAAAGAATTTTGAATTAACATTGATTGAAAGAGAAAGAAAAGAATGAAGGAGAGGGAAATCAATAGATTAGGGGATAGAGGATGTGATTTTTTTTTTATATTAAATAAAAAATAAATTAATTTTTACTCATTTATTTGTTTATAAAATTATTATTGATTATATTATTATATACTGTTTACTTTAGTGAATCAAAATACAAATACTTTTGTTTACTGTTGCAAATCAATTAGAGTAAATTAGTGTTAGTGTTAACAAATTTCAAAAAGATTTTCAAATTTCTTATGCAAAACTTTGCATAAAAACAAAATTTAAATAACATCCTAATAAAATTTTTTTTTCAAAGTAGCAACAAGTTACATAAACATTAACACAACTAAAATAAATTAATAGTAAAAGAAAATTTTACTTCTTTACTATTCCTTCTTTTATTTTTAATGCATAGATTTAATTAAAATTAAATTATGAAGTTTGCTGCCAAGAAGTATAAATTTACTTAAGCTAAGCAGAAAAGTATTGGCGAAACACTGAAGGTGAAAAATATATAAATGAAAAGTATATATATGGAAAGATAAAGTATGAAGCTGATAAGGAAAACCCTCTAATTAACAAAGCAGTTTGGAATATAAGGAAAAAAAGTGGATACACCTATTTAGCCAAATTGGCTATATACTATATATTTGTTTGTGAAGTTTTTACTGACATGATAAATGTAAAATGCAATGTAAGGAATTTAAATCTGTTACAAAATTGCACTCTTTTTAAAAAATTTGTTAGAAAAAATTTTTATAAGGCTTACTGTGAATTGAAACATAAAGTTACTGATTTGGCGAGAAAACCAATCAGTTGAAATTTTCTTACAGGTGGATTGATGGTTGGTGTAAAGAGTACAATTCGACACCCCAACTTAACGAATTGCCATTTCTTGAGATATACAAAAAGAATTATTCAGTTTCTCAAGAATGAATGGAGAACTCGTTACTGGTGGCTTCATAACTATAAGGTTGATATCTATCTTATCTGTTGACCAAACGCCTTTACATTGTTATGAAACATCATCACAGAAAACACTCAATTTTAAAGGTAGATATCGATACTGCTTTTTAAAAGAAAATGATTATCTGTCCCCTGAATGCTGCACAGTTCTAGTTTTTGCATCATTTTCCAAAAAAAACTCAAACCACCCCCACTAGAATTTGTCTTTATAAGTAAAGGACAAAGGGTCTTTGTCAACCAAAGAGAGGTTTTTATTACATAAAACAAATGTTATATTACATCAACAAATTACCACAAAATCCAGAGTTAATTTCAACTTTAAAACAAGTTATATTTATGCTTAATAATAAATATGATAAATTATGATAAATATTTTGCTTAGTGTAAAAAAAATCAAATTTGATTCTTTTACAAAATAAGCTTATTTAGATGCCTACAAATCTTATTGATCAAATACTTTTGAAAAATTATGAAAAAATTTATAAAAATTAATAGCTTCAAAAACATTTTACATAGACTTTCCCCCATTAATTTTTTTTTTTAAATGCATTTTTTCCTTAAAATATGTAAAAAGAATCTTAAAGCATTTTGAAAAATGGCTGCAGCCATCTGAAATTGAGCCTTCCTTTTTTAAAAACGGCTACTTTTTATTACTTATTGGTAGTGGCATAACTGAGGATGTCCAAGTAAATGATATCTCATATCATAGAAAAAGCAAAAACTGCCTAAAAAAAGAAAATGTAACTGATGTTGGATCTTATTATTGAACATCCAGATAAAAAACAAAGAATATTCAGACCAGATAATATAAAGAATATCCAGATTAAATATCTTGACCAGTGCTATCTAGAGAAAAGACGATGCTAATGTTTAACAATGCATGGGATGAAGTTTATTTTAAAGTTAAATGTAAAGATGCTTACAAGAAAAATATGATGACTTGCTTTTGATGATTTTGATGATCACTTAGCTATTAAGTATATTATGAATTTTGTAAGGAAGGAGCTAGCCTTAAGGGAGGAGCTAATTAAATTGAAACAAATAGAAAGTTTAATGGGTTTAAAAACGTAGATCATAATTTTGGCAATCTTTTCCTCTATGAACGACTCCTGAAGGTGTTTATAGAGGAAAACATTGCCAAAACTATGAAGAAGAACTTGAAGAAATAGAACTGTATGAGAGTAATAGAGGTAACTCGAAGTGAATGAAGTCAATATCTTAGATTTAGATAGTGAAAATGATGAAGCCAACAAGTAAACTGTTTAGAAAATTTGTAGAAAATTTGAGGAATAGTATTTAAAATCAATGAGATTTTTTTTTAAAATTTGAGTTTAACCCCTCCCCCCATACCATCTACAATGAAGCAGAGGAGAGTATTTACTGAAGCAGTTATAAAGTTTCATTCTACTACTTCATAAGTACCAAAATATTAATGATGAGCAAAAACAAAAGTTTTTAAGCTTTAATTAGTTTGTTAACTATTTTAAAGAATTAACAAACTAAGAATTTTTGTTGAGAAAAATTTTAAAATTCAATTATTTAAAATAATTTTTCAGAGTTTGTAAAAATTATTTGTAATAACTATTTATACTTTTTTTTTAATTTTACTGAAAGAAAATTTTATTGTAGACTAAAAGATGATCCTTCAAATATGTTAAAAACACAAATAACAACTTCTGAAGGTTTACCACCAATACCATTTCCACCTACAATTAGGCAGAGAAGAATATCTACTGAGGCAATTACAGAGTTTATTTATACCACAACACAAGTACCAAAATGTTAGAAGATGTCGTAGTAAGTGAAAGTACTAAGTACTAAGTATTGGTTTTTTAACTTTAATTAGTTTTTTAATATTTTAAGTAATTGTAAATAAATTGTAAACTTGTAACTATTTTAAATAATTTACAAACTTCAGATCAAGTAAAATTAATACTTTTTATTTCTAGAACTGAAAAAGATTGCATTAAGCTAAATAAATGATCTTTTTTTAATTGAAAGCCTATGAAGTCAAGAACAAAAAATAACAAAAAAACAAAACAAATTTTCATCAGTACAACAAAATTTTCAGATTTTTTTCTTGATTAGTGTCATGATATGCACAAAGTTAGATTTATTACTCTGCAGTGGTTTAAATATCACTTAACTGTACAAAGTTCAGGACAATTAGCAGGATTCTGTGTTTTAGTTATAGAGTTGATGGTATTGTAAGTTTTTGTAAAAGTACAAATTGCATACAAATTTTGGACCAACTTTTCACTTGAGCCTGCAAAATTGCATCACACACTGTTTTGTTGTCATTTTAAGTTTTAATTAAATTTTAACTGAGGAAATTTTTTAAATTCAATTACTAATACACAGATTGTTGTTTTCTGTATGATAAAAAGTATATAAAAAATATTCAGATATTAAGACCTACCTTGCAGTAAGAACAAGCTCATCAACATTAGGTTGTCCTCTGTACAACATTATGCCTCGATTCATTTTTGCAGGATCAAGAGACCAATTGGAGATGCCAATAAAAGCCACTCTTTTATCCTTGAATTCAGAACCATCGGCTGTAAGATCTTCAGAACCATCAGTACCATCTTCTAACAATGAATGTAATGCTTTCAATGGCATCCTAGGTGAATCTTCTGCAAGACCAACTTCATCCAAAACTACAACTGACGCAAAAGTGTCTAAATCTTTTTCTACTTGAAATCTGCTACATTGTCTGAATGTACTTATAATTCTTTCTGCTGTAGACAGAGGGCTGCATTGATATGACAGCATAAAAATCTATCAAGGAAAATAACATAAAAAACATATATATGATACTGAGACTTGAATATCAAATTTTGGATTAACTTAAGAATTCTATTTAACTTTCATTGATGTTTTATTTGTGTATTCATGTTTTCATGCATAACAAACACTGCACAACTATCACAGTGTATATGCATATGTATATATATATACATACATAAATATATATATATATATATATATATATATATATATATATATATATATATATATATATATATATATATATATATATATATATAAGGGTGCATCAAACCCCCAAATTTTTTTTAACTATTTACTTCAGTTTCGGCCCTATGATTCCTGTGTTCCACTTCATAAATTATGACTCCTGTAAAAATTTGAGATTTTTCTGTGGCAATTTAATGGGTCCACAACGAACACAAATATCTGCATTTTTTGCAATAAACTGTAATTAATACTATTATTGGCGTCAATTACATTTAAACAATTAATATACACAAAATTACTTATAGTTCCAGGAATTATTGCAAAGGCTGTCAAATGGACAAAAGAATATTCAAATATTATAAACAAGTATGACAAAATTTACAATATCGAACAGAGCACAGTACAATAGGTAGCTTTAGGCTACTGAGATTATGGGAACAACTGCATTGTAGCATTAATGATGATATCTCCAGATCGTTGATCTGTTCCTGGTTGATAAGCATGTACGCCAAGAATTTTGACATTGGTGTTGTTGCCAACAGCAACCACAAGTCTTTACTGTAAATCACGTATTGCCTGGCTCTTGATCAGTTTAGAATTCTATTGCAGGGAAGCATACTTTGGTGGAATCCATGACTTTCAAACTTCAGAAGCAGTTTCTTCATTCACCATACGCCTGGACCTGTTTGCTGTGGCATATGATACAGCAATTTTGCTAACATCACCTCCCGATTCTTCAATGAAGGCCTCAGTGCAGTGCAGTGCAGACTGTTGCGCAGGAGAAATTTTCATTCTTGTTACCAAAGCCACAATTCTTAGAGATTTGAGAATGTTATAAGGTATATGAGCTGCTATGCTAGTGCTTCGATGGTGCGTTTTTACCTTCTTTTTTTTCAGAAGTCTCGAAAGGAATATCAATATCACATTTACTTTCATCACTACTTTCCTCACTGCTGTTGCTAGAGAGCTCTACTGTACAAATAGCAACTACTGTAGCAGTAGCAGTAGTTGCCTCTTCTGCCCTTAGTCTCCTTTATTCTTACTTTTGCAGTTGTGTCTTCTTGCGCTGTAACTGAAATATATATATATATATATATATATATATATATATATATATATATATATATATATATATATATATATATATATATATATATATATATATATATATATATATATATATATATACTATATATTCTCTGTAAACTTGCAAAGACGTTGAAGCTACATTCAAACATATGTACCAGTTAGGTCAAAGAAATTATAAATTTTTTTGGCAGGTATGGTATATTTTACAAAACAATTTCTGAAGAGACAAAGTTGGTTAGAGAGCAAATGATCACTCGATGGCTAAAAAAGGCACTGTCTACAATTCTTTCTCAATACCCACTTAAAATACTTTTAATGCTGATGAATTCGGCCTTTTCTACCAATGTCTACAAAAGTGTGCAGGAGGCAAGCACAGTAAAGTTCGCCTGACTGGGACAGCCGCTGGTAATGTTAGAGGAGCAAAACTTTCAATGTTTGTAATTGAAAAATTGAAGTCTCTTAGATGCTTCAAAGGTGTGAAAATTATTCCTTGTCACTATTAGGGCTTACCAAAAAGTTGGATATCAACAGAATTAGTCGAGTGGGTTAAAGAAATTTACCTAAACCTTAGTTTTCAGAAAAGAAAAATTGCTTTAATTATGGATAATTGTTCTGCCATCATAATGTGCAGAAACTTGATTGCTTGATTGGATGGAGTATGTCTTTCATGATGCTATTAAAACTGAAGACGAACCCAATGATAAGCGCATCAATGTTTCTGACGATGCTGCAAAACCAAGTTTAAATGAAGCAATGCTCACTTTTTTTTGAAAATTTAAAAGTTTAACACAAAATATATATTGCATTTAGGCCTAAGAATCACTATTTGTTTGTTTCATTTATATTTGTTACTTTGACAAGAATATTTCAAAAAAGTCAAAAAATAATTCGAAAATCTCTATAATTCGAACTTTTATTTTTCCCCATAAAATTCGAATTATAGAGATTGTACAGTTATATATATATATATATATATATATATATATATATATATATATATATATATATATATATATATATATATATATATATATATATATACATAGAAAGAGAGAGAGAGAGAGAGAGAGAGAGAGAGAGAGAGAGAGAGAGAGAGAGAGAGAGAGAGAGAGATTGATATTGATTAAAAAACAAATTTAGCAACCTTACAACCACAAAAATAAATGAAGTTTCCTCTGAGACAAAAAAAAAAAATTTGATTTTATCAAAATGAAAAAATGAACAATAATAAGAGAATTAAAATTTTTTTTCATTTAAAATTTTTTTTCAAAAAATTTAAAAACTTCTAAAAAATTTTAATGAAGCCAATTTGATATATTTTGAAGCCCTTTCTTTTGATATAATCAAATATTTTAATTTTCTTATTTTAATAACATATAAATAAAAAAAATTAATAGATTCTGTTTTAAAATTAAGTTCAATACATCCTTAAATGTTTAATAAAATATGTCCATCAAAGGAAGGTCAGCAAATGGATTTTTGATTATGCAATTATCTAGATACTTTTTCAGATCAACTTTCTATAGAATAAAATTGATCCCATATATACTAAGTTCATATTGCGAATTTTAGAAGATGGTGGTATATTACTGTTAATACTAAATTCAAATTAATTAAGTTTAACTTTTAAAAATCTATTTTTAATTTAAAATTGATGCACCTGTTTGAATTCTTTAAAGAGAACAGATTTTGACATTTTTCCTTGCATGCTATCTTGTACTATTGATTTTGCTAAAGATTTTGAGCTTCCAGGTTTGCCAACAACAAATAAAGGGATACGCAACTCAATGCAAATTACCATCATAAAAACATTCTCACATAAGGCTTCATTTTGTGCTATATTTTCTTCAAGATCAATACCCTTTAAAAAACTTTTTTGGAGTCTAAAAGTTAAATTCTATATATGAAAAGATGCTCTCTATATTTTTAAAATTCTATCTATTCTAATACATATTATATATATATATATATATATATATATATATATATATATATATATATATATATATATATATATATATATATATATATATACTTTTTAAAAACAAAATTATGCTTTTTAAAAAATAATCTAAATCACAATTTCATGCCTGTAAACTTCTTCTTTAATTCTGTTTGCATCACATGCAAAACTTGATGCTTCAAAATACTTAGAGATGTTTTTTCTATATGAATCTCTATCTTCTAACTTTGCAATGTAGCAAACATGTAAAGCATAAACTAACGACAAGCACATCTTTTCAAACTCAGACTAAAATAATGTTAACATAAAACATTTGTGAACATAAAACATCAGTTAGCCAAATAAATAGTATCTAACAATTAAAATATAATAAAATATTTTTTAGATAAAACATTAAAGTACCATGTCAGACATATTAGAATCCATGTTACGTAGTAAGATATTTATTTTTCTATAAAACCATGAAGTTGCCATTAAAACTCTTTCCACATCTCGAAGGCTAACAAAATGACATTCATCCTAAAAAATAAAAATTAAAACCAAAATTCTAAAAAATTTAAAACATTTTGAACTTTGACTTTACTTGAACTTCCCAAAAAAGTGAAAAAAAAAAAAACAAATTAAAAAAAAAACAAAAAAAACATGATAACTTCCTTTCACTAAAATCTCCAAAGTTAGCTGGCAGGCTTAAGTATACATCCATGTTTTTAGCGCTTTGTTAGGTTTATATCATATATTTGTAATATTAACCATATTTATATATCCTGGTGTTAAACAGGTGATAATCAGCTTTTAATTTATTTTTGTTGTGTTAAGATTATGTGTTATGCATGAACTACATTTTTTTACATATACATATCGATACTATAGCTTAGTAGATTAATGCACAAACTATGAAGGCGATATTTTTTGTTATACAATACTTAAAAATTATTAATAAAATATTCTTCCAATATCTATGTTAGAAATTAGAAGTTTTAGATGTCAAAAAATTTATTAATTTCTAAAAGCCCAACAACCTAATTTAGCAGGTGACAAATCTATAAAACAGTTATTTCTCAAATCTTTAAAACAGTTATTTCTCAAATCTTTAAAACAGTTATTTCTCAAATCTTTAAAACAGTTATTTCTCAAATCTTTAAAACAGTTATTTCTCAAATCTTTAAAACAGTTATTTCTCAAATCTTTAAAACAGTTATTTCTCAAATCTTTAAAAGAATTATTTCTCAAATAACTAATATTGGATTTTTAACAACAAATATTAAAAATTAAAAAGTTACAATCTTTAAAGCTGAAAAATTTACCCCCTCCAAAAAAAAAATAAAAAAATAAAAAATAAAAAAATAAATAATAAATAAATATAAAATTAATTTGTACATTTAATTAAAATTAAATAAAATTCTAACTAATAAGATCCACATTTTATGGGGGTGATGGTAGGGGGTAATAAGATTTTGTAAACAAGAAATGAATGATAGTCCTTTCTTGTGAATTATAGTCCTTTCCTTTTCCTTTATTACCGCTATGAAATAAAAAATAAAAAAAAGTGAATCGAAGTCAATTAATCAATCTATCTAAATAAAAACTAAAATTCACAATGTCAAATAATCAAAAAATATCGATGAAAAACATTAAAGCACTATTAGATGCACAAAAAAAAGAAATCCTACAAGAAATAAACACAAGTCTTTCTAAAATAACAAGCGATATAGCTGAACTAAAAATTGCATACACTAATATTAAATCTACAGTACAAAAAAATACTGATGATATTAATGAAATACGACAGCAACTGCTCAATCTGACCTCAGATAATAAAACATTTTCGGAAGACATTATTAAGCTTAGTGCGGCATTAGATGACCAAGTAAACAGAAATTTAAGAAAGACACTGATTTTTAAAAACATTCCTATTAACACAAACAAATCCAAGGAATCCTGGTCTGATACCAAACTAACTATTGCAGATACCATCGCAAAAGCGGCTAACATAGACCCGAAAAATGCCCATGACATGATCGAACGCTGTCATCGAGGAAAAGTTAACGAAAACAGCACTAAGTCAAGCCACATTTTTGTTAAATTTCATAAATGGGCTGATAGTGAACACACAAAAAATATCTTTTTTATGTCCAAAAACAATATACGGGTTGAACAAATGTATTCACCATCACTAACTCGACGCCGCAATGAGGCCATGAAAGAACGTTGTCGCCTAATAGAAAACAAGTCAATAGTAAGCGGGTACCTCGATTATCCAGCCCTACTTAAAGTTAAGAAAAAGAAAGAGGATCCCAGGTATGTTTTACTAAAATCTTTTTGAGTCGACATAAATCGCTTATAGCTTTGGAGTTCGAGCAATGGTACCTTTGATTTGCACTTGTTTTTCATTTTTTTCTTTTATTGGTTTGTTTGTTTTGTTTTATTTTGATTTGCGGCACTATATTTGAACTTTTTCAAGCCTTTTATATTATATAAAATTTAGCGATATAGTAATAATTTTTGTGATGTTCATTATACTTTTTAATTTTATTCTGTTTCTGGTGTTTTTAAATTGAAGACATTGCAAACGATAAATAGCATAAAATTCCTTTGTTAAAAAATGTGCGCTTGGTTGGTTTCGTTGAATAAAAAAAAGTCTTAATCCTTGTAATTTTTTTATTTTTGTTTGTTTGTTTCTATTATTTTTGCGTTTTTTTGTTTTGTTTTGATCAGTACTTTTTTTTATTTTTATTTTTTATTTTCTTAATATTATTATTTTTTGATTGCAGTTTAGATTGCAGTTACTTACATTACAGGTTTTCCCATAGAGAGTCTTCACACAGTATTCAACACATTTAATACACATATTAATAACAACAACAAAACTCGAAAAACCTCAATAAACAGTTACTACACCAATGTTGATGATTTAAAATGTATAGCAGCTGACAAATCCTCATTCAATGTCTTTCATATCAATATATCATCACTCTCGAAACATTTTGATGACCTTGAAAATCTACTCCAATCAACAAAACTTGAATTTGACATAATTGGTATATCGGAAACCAGATTGAATAAAAAAAGCCCACAAACTAGCAACTTAACACTTAATGGGTATTCCTATGAACACACAACATCTGAATCACATGCAGGTGGTGCATTATTATATATAAATAACAGGCTCGCCTATAAAGCCAGAAACGATCTCCACATCTTTAAACCAAAAGAACTAGAATCTATCTTTATTGAAATTATAAATCCTAAAAAATCAAATATTATCGTTGGTTGTGTTTACAGGCATCCAAAAATGTCTTTAGACAACTTCCTATCATTCTATCTTAATCCGTTACTCAAAAACCTAACAAAAGAAAATAAAACTGTATTCATTTTAGGGGATTTCAACATTGATCTGTTAAAGTATGACACAGATTCATATACTAGAGACTTTTTAGATTCACTCACCTCAAATTACTTTCTACCTCACATTGTCCACCCTACTCGTATCTGTAAAACATCAAAAACACTAATAAACAACATCTTTTCAAATCTTAAATCAAATAAATATAAAGCAGGGAATCTTACCACCACAATCTCAGATCATCTTCCACAATTTCTGATAGCCTATAATATTCTTAAACCACCACCTAATAAAAAGCTCTTAATCCAGGAAAGAAACTGGAAAAGGTTCAATGAAGTTGCATTTAGAAACGATTTTCACAATCTTAGTTTAGACAGAGAACCAAAAATATACCCTGATAATTGTACTCAGTCTCTTGAGAATACTATTTCCAACATTAATCTACTGCTCGATATCCATGCGCTTTTGAAAAAGCTTAACAAACAAAACATTAAATTCAAGACTAAACCATGGATATCAGATGAACTCAAGCACTCTATACAGCACAAAAACAATCTCTTTAAAAAATATATTAGGTCTAAAAATCAAACAAATAAAACCATATATCATAATGAGTATAAAACATTTCGTAATAACCTCCAATCTAAACTCAAAGAAAGCAAAAAAAAATACTACGATAATTATTTTACTGAAAACATAAAGAATATAAAAGCAACCTGGAAAGGCATTAAAAACATTATTAATATTAAAAGTAACTCTCAAACAACTCCTAATGTAATCATACATAACAATAAAACAATAACAAACCCTTTTGATATTTGTAATGCTTTCAACAACTACTTTACTAACATTGGTAAGGATGTCCAGGCAACAATTCCTTCATCCATGAATCATTTTACATATTACTTATCAAATCCTTTTCAAAAATCACTCTTTATAAAACCTACTGACGAACATGAAATTTCAAATATTATCAACTCTTTAGACGCAAATAAAGCTTCTGGATCAACTCTTTATCAACTCTTTAGACGCAAATAAAGCTTCTGGTCTGCCTGTTAAAATTCTAAAACTATTAAAAACAGAACTCTCAAGAATTCTTTCTAACATTTTTAATATCTCTTTCTCAAGTGGTATTTTCCCAGAAAACTTAAAAACTGCCATAGTTGTACCTATTTTTAAAACTGATTCAAAACTATTAATATCAAACTATAGGCCAATTTCCCTCCTCTCCAACATTGATAAAATTCTTGAAAGGCTAATGTTTAACCGCTTATACAAATTCTTCAATGAAAAGCAATTGTTTTGTGAATTACAATTTGGTTTTCGAACAAACTACTCTACATCACTTGCTTTATTAAGTCTAACAGAAAAAGTTAAAGATTCTCTGGATGAAGGAATGTTCGGATGTGGCATTTTTATCGACCTTCAAAAGGCTTTTGACACTGTAGATATTGACATTTTACTTTATAAGCTATCGTACTATGGTATTAGAGGAGTCTCAAACTCTTGGTTTAAATCTTTCCTTACTAATAGAACTCAATTAGTATCCATTAGTGGGATGAGCTCAGACCTAAACGATATCAAAGTAGGTGTTCCTCAGGGATCTGTCCTTGGCCCTTTATTGTTTCTTATTTATATAAATGACATGTCTAAGGCTTTAAAATTTTGTAGAGTCCAACACTTTGCAGATGACACAAACCTTCTCTATTTTAATAAGTCCATAAAAAAAATCAACAAATATGTTAACTATGATCTTAAAAAACTATGCCTCTGGCTAAATGCCAACAAAATTTCCCTCAACTCCAAAAAAACTGATTTAATATTATTTAAAAGTCGTCACAAAAAATTAGATCAGCAGCTCAAAATTAAGTTAAATGGGAAAAAACTTTGGTGCAAAAAATTTGTAAACTACTTGGGTATAAAGCTAGAAGAAAACTTAGCCTGGACTTACCATTATAACGATTTATCTAATAAGTTGAATAGATCCCTTGCCATCCTGTCAAAGCTAAGACATTTTGTACAACAAAAAACTTTAAAATCTATTTACTATGCTTTGTTTCACTCTCATCTCACATATTGCCTTTTATCATGGAGTCAAAACATAAGTACTGTAAATCGCCTATTTATCATGCAAAAAAAAGCAGTCAGGGTTATTGAATTTCTACCAAACAATGCACATACATTCCCATCTTTTAATACACTACAAATTTTAAAACTGCATGATATTATCAAAATTGAAAATTGTTTATTTATTCACAGCTGCCTTAACAAAAAACTACCTCCTTTATTTAATAAATGGTTTACTCTACGCAGTACAATAAGCTGCCAACTTACAAGAAATTCTTGCAGAGGTGCACTGAGTGTGCAAAAATATAATACAAAATCCTACGGCAAACATTCCTTTAAATACTCTGCATTAATGGACTGGAATCAAATTCAAAATAAATTAAAATCAATCCCTTTTAGCAATATTAAAAAATATGTTCTCAAAACCAAATTAAAATACTACTTGCTACATCAAAATAAATAGAAACAGCAATAGTATCACTGGTGGTAATAGATAAATCACCATATAAATTATATAAGATACAAATATGAATGTAGACTAATTGCAACCTTCTGTGAGTGTATTATTTATTTTATTTGCTTCTTTTTTTTCTTTTCTTTCTTTTGTTTTGTTTTGTTCATGGTCGCTCTCCTCGATTTAGCCTAGCTATATGAGAGTGAACCATCCAGAATGTAGACTGTACAAATATTTTTTATAACGTATAACATTCTTATGTAAAACATCTATATTTCTGGTAAATATATCGCTTTTTTGTTGTTGTGTAGAGTAATAAATGTTTTATACTTATGCAATATAGACAAAATTTATGTTGTTAAGCAATGTATTAAGAAATTTCTGTTACTTTCATTTTTTTGAATTTTAAAAAATATTCTTTCGTATTTAATCAATCATTTTGATTGATTGGAACTTTTTTTGCTAAGAGTAAACTTTAACTAATACTTATATTGTGTTCTGTTAAATATTTTTATAACTGAATACATCTTATATATTATTTGTTTTTGTGATTGTGTTTTCAGTCCTGTTATTAGTATACACAGTTATTCATGTGTTTTGTGTCATACAAGAATAATACCAAAGTTAAAAATATATAAGACCTCTTTTTTCCTCATATACACTTGTGACTCTGCTAGGACATTGATGATAAGTTTAAAAAACATCGGTTCATCTGGCAAAGCTTTCTGCTTGATCTAAAAAATAAAGCAAAAAAAAAAAATGTGTTCAAAGAACAGCAAAAAGAAAAATCATGTTAGTAAAAACAAAAAATTGTTTAAAATATAAAAATAAAAATCAATAAAATATTAATTTACATATTGATAAATTGATGGAAAAAATATATATTATTAAAAACAAATGTAAAAATGGAAATAAAGTATTACATAGCGTTTTATAATTTGCTTTGCATATGTTTTTTCTGTTTCTGGATTTAACTGACCGAAATCCCATATAAGAGGAACCATGCTTTTTGGTAACGGGTGCACACGATATACCAACTGTCTCAAAGGAATATCCCCTAAACATAAAAATTACTATTATGTTTTTAAACACCATTTAAAAAAAGTTTAAATATACTTTATTATAACATAAAATACTAATAATATTGTTTCTATTACTAAATTCATTGCTAAATGTTATTTAATATTGTTATTTAATAAGAATAAAGTTAATAATTCAATTAATTAAATAATATATATATTATATATATATATATTATACAAACATACACACACACACACACACAGATATATATATATATATATATATATATATATATATATATATATATATATATATATATATATATATATATATATATATATATATATATATTATATATATTTAAGCAACATACCAATCTTTTCATAAGGAGATTTAACATGGTAACCTAAACCAGCTGATTCTAACTTCTCAATCATTGTTCCTGTATGCCTTAAAAAAAAAAAGTTTTACTATATTAGGTATTAAACAGCTTATTTTAAAAAACACCATAATAAATTTTAGGGTTCCTTTTGTTACACAATTAAAGAATATAGATAAAGAAGTTTCTAATAATTACTGCTATGGTCAATTCCAGGGGTCAAAAAATACAAAAAACTTAAATTTGCATACATATAGTTAACTAAATGTATGCAAATATAGTACTATAAAGTTTTTTTGCACACAATGACAACAATTTTTGGTCTCACATATTTGGAATTAGATTACTCTCACCTGTCGAATAAATGGGAGGGTGATTAATATTTTCAAAAAACAAAAAGATGTGTGTGTGTGTGGCGGGGGGAAGGGGCTAGGTATAAATAAACAGGAAGTTAAGAACTTTAAAAAAACTTCAAATTTCTCAAAACTTAAAACAGCCCAAGAATCTTTATCAATTCTCTCCACGAATAAATTTTTTTTAACATCTTAATGACTTCAGCACATAAAACTAACATGAACTAAAAGTAATCGCAAATGCTTTAAAAACATAAATTGCAAAAATATTCCATTTGTGAAGAAAAATCTTTTAAATGAAAACACTTCTTTCTTAAAACAACAAATCAAGTTTTCTAGTTGGTTTCATAAACTTTTATGAATAATGGAGAGACTTATTATGTTTTTCCATTATGAATTAGTTAAGAGATGTTACTGCTGAGTCTCAATATGCTGAGTCTGGAAGCACTTTATCAATGCTAATTGTCTGGCTTTAGCAAAGATAAAATCTTTTTTTAAATTTTTGATTGGCTTAAAAAAGGTATTAATCCTAACTGCACAGTTTAGCCTGGATAGCTTGTAATCATTATGTTTATGAACTGTATATTAAGGTAAATATTGTTAAAAAAACAACTAAATACAAACAAATTATACCTCAAAACATTACATTTTATAGCTTATCAAATCTCCAATCCAAAAATAACACATTTGCTAAATCTTTATAAATTGTATTAACTAAAAAATACTGAACTATATCTAAAACTATAGGCTGTGGTCAAATTTTTTAGAAAGAATGAGATATTTAAATAAAAGATTTGTTGTTATTTACTTGGCAAATATATTATAAATTCTTAAATTGAGAAACTCAGAAATTTTTATTGACAAAAAAATGTAATAAGCAAAATTGAAGATTTTATTAAAAAACTTTTTTTCTTTGATTTATTAAAAATGACTTTACATGAGAAGAATGAACTATTCTATTTTTTGGAAATAAAGCAGATTACATAAAATAAAGCTTAAGCATAAAATAAACATGGTCTTTGAAACTTTTATTAAACTTTAATAAAGAAAATCAATTGCAAAGTGAATATTCTTGTTATGTGCTGACCATCAAAGACCAGACAAAAAGCACAACATTTTTATGCAAAATAAAATTTAAAATTAAAAAACTTATATTAATCCTGGTTACCCCTATAATCTCTCTCATTATAAATCCAAATTAAAAATCAATACATATATATATATGTATATATATATATATATATATATATATATATATATATATATATATATATATATATATATATATATATATATATATATATATATATATATATATATATATATATATATATACACACTATTATTTTCATAAAAAGACTGCCTGCATAAAACTCTTTTTTAAATAATTCAAAAAAATTTAATCTAAGAAAACTTAATCTAATTAAAAGAAATATCAAAGATTTTTTAGATTTTTACGTAAATTAAAAAGGAAATAATAAAAAAATGAAAGCTAACTTTCTGTATGGATTACAAGCAGCAATTATTTCAAGCCCACATTCAGCTAATCCTAATGGTTTACCATCCGCTCTTTTATCTACCATTATTTCTTTGATAAGTCCAATCGCATCAGATGTATTTGCTTCATCAAAAAATAAAATAGTATTTATCATGTAGTTGTCAAAGTTTTTCTTTGCCAAACCCTTTGCTTGTTCAATTCTCGTAAGTATGTCTTGATGAGTTACACCTCCATGAACCTAAACAAAACAAGATCTTCATAGTTAGTTTCAGTGTTCATACAGGAGTATTGGTAAAAATTTGAAACTTTTTTCTAAAATAACATGACTGTGAAGACTTAAAGAACAAGTTTTTTTTTCTCTAAAAAACATGCCATTTTATGACAGTATTATAAAAATATATTTCTGAAAATTAATAAACTTAATTAAAAAAACTCATAAACAACACTTTGAGGATTTATTTAATATAAATATATAGCCTAAAAACAGATCATTGCCTTAAAACAGGCCAAAAACAGTAAAATACAAATTTAAAAAACAGTAATGAACAGGAAAAGGTTTGACATTTTTTTCGCTAAAAATAAACTTTAACACAGTGCTCTGGTATTTATGTAGCTGTATATATCTTATATATTACTTGTTTTTGTGCTTGCAAATCCTGTTATTAGTACACATATTATTAGTATAAGTTCTGTGATTAGAATTTGTGTCATACAAGAATTACCTTAATGTTGAAAATATATGACCTCTTTTTTCTCATGTACAATTTGTGATTCTGCTAGGACATAACAAGTTTAAAAAACATCAGTTTATCTATCAAAGCTTTATTTAAAATTTACTAGTGATGAAAAGTCTTAATATTGAGATATTATACTATTTCAGGAATTAATTTACATAATCAATCATCAATCAATACAATAATGATCTACTCCAAAACTTTTGAAAAAGACTCCCTTGGAAATAAGCATTGCTAATAATGTCTCCATATAAGATTGCAATGAAATATTATAGCCAGCTTTTCAAATATATATAAATAAATAAAAAAATAAATCAGTGTAAATCAGGACTTTAATAAACAAGAAAACAAGCTTTGACATCTTTTTGCTAAGAGTAAACTTTAACTAATACTTATACTGTGTTTTGGTAAATGTTTATGTTACTAAATACATCTTATATAATATTTATTTTTGCGCTTGCATTTTTAATTCTGTTATTAGTATACACAGTTATTTATGTGTGTAGTACTAGTGTCATACAAGAATAATCATAATGTTGAAAACTTATAAGACCGCATAAATCAGGACTCTAAATAACACATTCTCCTTTGAAAGCTATAAAAACTCATTTAGAAGAATTTCAATTTTGCAATGCTAAGATGAGTTTTAAGATAAAGGAAGTAACAAGAATTCTCGGTAACAACTTTGTTGTTACCGAGAATTTTTTTTTAAGAGTCTTTAAGTTGTTGCCATAATTAGGGTGTTTGACAAAAGTCAATTCACAATGTTGAGCACATCCTACCAAAGAAAAAACCGTGAATGCATCCAAGTTTGCTAGTCAGTATGTAGTTGATAACAAATATATTAAAATTAGTTGCTTTGAATGCCCCAAACCTAATTCTATTGGTTGCCAGATCTGGATTAATGCTGAAATGTATATATTTCTTTTATATTTAACGTTGTCTCTATTACAATATGCAGAAATTTTAATTGAACTTATAGGCCATATCACACCCTATATATAATTAAGCAAACTTATTGAGGTTTGTAGAACTTTCTAGAAATCTTTAGAAAAATTGGTTATTACTTTTTAGCCTATCGATTAAAACTATACCTTTACTAGAAGCATGTTTCTTATGTTTGGACTTCCAGCTCGCAGGGCAGACATAAACTTTATTAATTTTGTTTTACCACACCCAGTCTCTCCCATCATTATGACAGGTATAATACATCTAAAAGTAAAAAGCATTTTGAATAAACTTGTTTATATATAAAACAAGCTAAAATAAAGTAGAAAAGTACACACATAACTACTGGGTATTTAGATTTAATGTTCTCGACCGCGTATTTATTGTGCGCAATATATTTGCGTAATATGCATAATGCGTAACGTGTAATACGTATTTCTAGTATGTATTGTATTAGTATAAAATACATAATGCGTAATGATTGCATAATGTTCTAGACTGCGTATAAGGATTACTTAATGTTTCATACTTGGTATTTAGGTTTACTACTAGTGTTGTTACAATTATTAAATAATTAGACTGTTGACTAAATCGACTAATATATTTTCTAAAGTCAACTAAAATTGACTAATACATTTATTGGTGTTTAATTGCATTTTCATTCATTGGCACATTCAGAAAGCAGTTTTTAATGCAGTTGCTCATGCTTCATTGGAAATGTTTCTCAAGACAACTATCACATCTTCATTGAAGAATTCAAGGATTCCTACCTCAAGCTTCCAAACATGAGTGTCACTCACAAAGCGCATGTTGTCTTTTTTCATGTGACATAGTTTATTTCATGTGACACAGTGTAAGAGATTACCCTTCAACATCAATTTTTAAGAACTATATTTAATTTCTAATTTTCTGAAGAAATTGAATGCTTTTTCTTTGTTGTTGTTTCTAAGTTGTAAATACTTATTATCTATTATATAAATATGTTAGAACAAGTTTCAAATGTTTTCAATAGAAAATGTAACTCATTTGTTTAGAGCAATAAAATCGAAAACTCAAATCAATTTTTCTTTGACAGACAATGATAAAAGATTTCAAAACCATCTCCAATGTAGCTCTAGATACTTGTACTATCATACTCCCAAAGGTTTTTCTCAGGAAAACAGGTTCGAATTAAAAGTCATTTCGTGACGCAGTGGCTATATATCAAAAAGTCATTACAATTGTATTACAATGTGATTGTATAGATGACATTTAAATTTTGGAGCTTCACAATTTAGTTTAGCCCCAGGGGCCTCAATCCAACTTGGAGCGGCCCTGGAGATTAAACAAAAAACTAGGTAATAGTTATATTAGTGCATACTATTTTTATTAAATGAACAAACAAAAACTAAATATTAAAAAGTTAAGTTGAATAAAAAGATATAAGAATTTTAAGATTTTAACTCAAGTAAATCGACTTTTAGTTGATTAGTAGGAAGTCCATAGCCGATTAAATATACTATTTGATTTTTTTAAATTGACTAATTTTGACTTTCGACTAGTTGACTTTTAGTCGAAGTCGATAACAACACTATTTACTACTAACTTTAATTTTTTTTAAAATGTTTAAAGATTTTTTGATTTATTCTACTAACTTAAATTTTTTTAAATACACATTTTAATGTTTAAAAGCTTTTTGAACTTTAAGTACATTAAATCTTTGTGTGAAAGCCAATAACCTCCTAATTCTATTATAAAGTTAAATTAAGTAAGATGCACTTTATTGATAAAGAACATCAGACTAAATTTATGTATAAAGTAAATCTTATATGTAGTTAACACATAAAAAGCTTCCAACTAAAAATTATTAAAAAAAAATTTCAATTAGAATATGAAAAATTCAATACCATTTTTAATGTCAACATAAAACATTTTCTAGAAATAAGCTTTTTTAAAAATGTTATATTTATTCAAAAATATATTTATTTATTTTAAAAAATTTATTTTTGATACTTTTATTAAAAGTATCAAAAATGTTGCAAAATGCAACATTTTTGATACTTTTAATAAAATTAAATGCAAATTTGATATAGAAAATTATTTTATATGTTTATACATTTGATATTTGACCTGTCACTTTTTAACATCACATGACATCACATTTAAGCAGTGCAAAATATAAAGAGGACGATTCATCAACAAACAACATTAAGTTCAGTGTCGATTTCTAAGCGCGTTATTTATAATACTTCAATTTAGCTTGGTTTACCTAAAATGGTCACAAAAGACGCCAAATCTTTAAGAAAAAAGTTCAATATTGGATATTAATCAAAAAAATTAGAGCACCCCTTCACTTATATTATTCTTATTTGATTGCATTATAACAACAAAATAGGGGCAAATAATTTGGGAAACTCCCATTATAATACTGACCATAATGGAAATTTCCCAAATTTTCCAATCTTTAATTGCAGCTACAATTTTTGACATTGACACCATAATTAAAATCAAATTATTAAATGTTTAAAAAGTTGTAGACATCATCATTTTTTGCTTCTTAAAAGTAGTTTAAAAAGTAGAAACATTCTATTGTAAACATTAAATAAGTAAAATTAAAACATTAAATAAAATAAAATTATAAATAACTTTAAATTAAAAAAATTAAACTATTTTTATTCTTTTCAAAACATTTTTTTCAAAAAAATAATTAACTAAAAAAAAATTAAGCAATGTGTCTTATTAAACTAAATTTTTTCTCTTGCTTTATTTTATTTCAAAACAATTGAACAAAGTAATTGAATGAAAACATAAATTTAAAAACTCAATAAATGAAAAAATGTATGTATGCATGTATGTATCTATGTATGTATCTATGTATCCATGTATATATATATATATATATATATATATATATATATATATATATATATATATATATATATATATATATATATATATATATATATATATATATATATATATATATATATATATATATATATATAAAATATATGTACTGCTAGAAGAACTCTTTAAATGTATGTACTGCTAGAAGAACTTCAAAATGTATGATTAAAAAAAATGTTTATTCTAAATATCCAAAAAGAAAATTTGGCATTACATTGAAAAAAAAAGGTCTATTCAGTCATTCAACATCTTGGTTGATCATTACACCTTAAGGTTTTTAACTAATGCAGTTAAAATTCTTCAGATTTAGTTGTGGTATACCATGTGATCATGTGACAGTCAAAATCCATAAAGCAAACAATACAATTTATAGGTGTTTTTTAAATTAAAAATAATTGTTTTTAAAAGTTTGACATGTTATTTATTGTTATTTTAATTATTTTTATGACCGGAATGTTAAATAAAGAAAATCATTATGTATTGTCAAACTATTCCTAAAATTCCCTAATTTTTATGTCAAATTATTATTAAAACTTGCACAGCTTGTAAATACTATTATAATTAGTTGTTTACATTATTATGTATTATAGTTACATATTTACACTCTAGGCTATTCTAAGAAAAAAATTTTATGGTTCTAGCAAAAAAACAACAATAATTACTGTAAAAAATGTAAAAAAAAAAGAAAAAAGATCCTCAATTTTTAATTTGGGCGGTGCCCATATATGGCAAGCGCTGTCAAAAACAGTCTAGAATAGCTCCTGACATTACAACAAAAGAAACTTTAAATAAAAAACCTCAATCGCATGTGAATTGCCAAAATCTTTTTTAAATTATCCACAGTTAACTCATATGTAGGATCTGGATCAAATGTTGGTACACCCAACACTTGACAGATTAATTCCAGTTTTTTTTTTCTAAAGAAAAACTCTATATATTAAATAAATTTATACTTAAAAAAATATAATACCAATGTGTTAGCATTTAAACTGTTCTCCATTCAATTCATTTAAAAAGAATTATTTTTTAAAATAATTCTTTTTAAATGAATTGAATGAATGGAAAATCATCAAAAACAACAATAGTATTAATGAGATGGATTGCTTATTATTTTATTTTATTAATTAAAATTAGTTGCTACACTATATTTATATAGTTGCCATAAAAAAAATTCTAAAAATTCTATAAAAAAAGCCTTGATAAGCCACATCAAATACAAAATGTAGCAAGTCTTAGAGATAAACCTTTTCATTTGCACAAAGATGACAAATTATACAAATAAAAAAAAATTAAATCTTTATTATAACATTACATAAAGTAAAAGTCACACATAACTTTAAATAAAAACTATAATTTAAAATTACCTCCTCAAATCATTGTAATTAGTGTTTAAGCACCCTGCCATCTGTCTGTTAATATCAGTGTAAAGTTCTGGTGACATAATATTTTCCTTAATTATATATCCTGTCTCAGGGTCAAATAAATTACCTCTATAATCAATATTAAATCCAAAGAATGTCATTGTTGCATGGTCTTGGTTGAAAAATAAATATGGGTGTAAACTAAGAAATAAAGTAATAAAAATAATAAATATTTATATTATAATAAATATTCATATTATAATAAAAATAATAAATAATTTGTAGTTCATATTAGACACACTCACACATTTATATTAGTAGTTTATATCATGTTTACTATGACAACTTTATTTTCAAGTTAAAAAAAATGTTATATTTTTAAACGATATCTAAGTCACCCATGGCAACCATGTTTATTCCTTTATTGAGAGCTGAAGCAAAGAAATTATTTAATATCATTTACACTTATTTTAATTTATCCACTTATGCAACAACAACACAAAATTTATTATATATAAAATATTTTGTTGACAGAATTAGTTTAACATTAATATATTACAACATTGATATATTACATAAACGTATAATTATATATTATATTTGTTATGTAAATAGCTAAATAAACCTATGTTCCCAATATCGCTTCAGTTGGACCATAAAAGGGTTGTTAACCGAAGTACCATAAGATAGTGAATGTGTCGAAAAATCCTTTTAAAATAAAATTTAACTAAATAAATATAAATTAAAAAAAATTAGACACACAGTATAAAAACAGTAAAAGTCTCTAATTTCATTCATATGAATCAATTTTTCTGTCTAACCTGTGACATCTCCAACAAAAATTTAACAACAAAATGCTTGAAACCTCGCAAGTCACTTGCACAAACTGCACTTGTAAACACAGAGTTTTCACAGTCAATAAGCTGTGAATTGAAAAAATGCACAAAATTCCTTAACTCACTCCAACATGGATCATTTACACCACAATATCTTATAAAAAAATTTAATGTCATTTAAAAAACCAATATAAGTAAGAAACAATTTACAAATATAATCTTAAAATTAAATTATAAAAATTGTTATTTTTATTATAATATATATATATATATATATATATATATATATATATATATATATATATATATATATATATATATATATATATATATATATATATATATATATATATATAATTAATTCTCAATTAACTACCAAAGCTATAAAATAAATATCAAAATACTTCAATAATATCTGTAAGCAATCACTTAGGGTCATATTTGGTTGAGAACTATTATACACAAAATTGTCCAAAGTTTGACAAATATAAGTTTCTGAAAGATATCTTCTAGAAACTTCTTTTTTTATGGGAGTTATTGTTCTTCTACTTGGAGACAAAACTGTTCGGTGTTGAGAATTTTGTGGTTGAACAATTTTTCCATCATATATATTCAAGTATTGACAAACCCGCTGAATAGAACTTTTTAAATATTCTTTAGTATCATACCATAAACCTTGATAAATGAAAAAAGTATGTATATATATATATATATATATATATATATATATATATATATATATAAAATTAACAATGTATAAATTTAATAAAATAATACTATTAAGAAATATTGAATAATAGCATTTAACTGTAAAAAAAAAGAAAGAAATAGTATTAAAAGTTTCTAGTGTTTAGTGAGAGCTTATGTACAACTATCGGAAACGGTAAAAATAAATGTGAACTAAACACAACAAATATAACAAATTACAGAGTGCAATTAATGCATTTATGCAAATTTAACAAAATTAATTTTACCTTTAGTCAAATATAAAGTTTGATCAGACAGAAATTTTAAAACATCACTAGGAGATATACAGGTAACAAATGGTAACATGTTAATAACAACACCTTCAGAAGATTTTTTTGTGTCCTAACCAAAGTAATATTTATAAAAATAGAATTTAATATACAAATCATTATGAGTCAAGCACATTAGAACACTTATTTTATTGTATTATATTTACCTGTATTTACATAATTAATTGAAAAAAAAAATTACTTAGATTTAATTTTTAAAAATCATTAAAGATATTATAAATCTTTTAAATGCACTTGGTTCAATTTAGTTCAAAGATAAGCCTACACAGACAGGTATTCTTATTTTATTCAATTCTTCTTATAGTGGAATCATATCTTTTTAATTTAAGTGTTAGACAACTCATTTTAACTTAAAAGTTTCAAGTCTTTGTTAGATGCAGTAACGAATTTAAAATAAAATAATTTATCAAACTTTTGTTAATATTTACTAGATATAATATATATATATATATATATATATATATATATATATATATATATATATATATATATATATATATATATATATATATACACATACATATATATAATAAATGACTAGATTAATCACAATATTAAACTCATTTATCCAAAGTCACAATCATTAGGAACCACTACATTTATTTTTAAAATATTATTTATATTCTTTCAACCTGGTATTTTATTGTGTTCAAATGAAGATTATACACACATTTATTCAAAGTTATATTTATGTTATTGTTATACAAATTAAATATATAAAAAAATAAAACATTTAATATAGTATGCTATATATGCTAAAAAAATATTGATATTAGTTACAATGGAAATTACTCACGCTATTAGGATGTCCTTCAGTATGATCAATAGTGATCTCAATGATACATGTATCACTATCATTCATCCTCCACTGTTTTCCGGTACTTGTTTTTAAAGATCCCAGAATCACCAAATTGAAAAGAAATGAGTCTAATCCTTCTTTAACCTTAAGTAATATTTTATTACTACATAACATAAGATAACAAAAGTGCAACAATAATAATAAACAAAAGATAACATATGTTTTTAGATATTAAAAAGAAGAGTATTGAAAGAAAAGATTGCTGCCCCAGTTTTAACAGTTAATGTAGCGGCACTCCTACCAGCAGCAGGCTATAAAATAATTGATGTATGTACTGAAACCTCTGGCAGGCTATTTCAGTATGATGTCAGACTACTTATCTAAACATGCATTTATGTTATATATATATACACACATATACATACATGTGTGTGTATGCAAGTTTGAGAAGAAAATTAAAATGACTATATGTTTAATGTAAAGCACAGTGGGCAAGAATTCACTTTTACTGGACAAAATTCATAACTAATTTAATATTAGGGCTATATTCACTAAAATTAGCATGAGTACTAATATCAAGTCTGCACTTTTTATGAAGGCAATATTTTTTAATTTTGTTGCTATGGATACCTTTATTTTGCTTAGTAACAACCTATTTTTGGTATTTGCAGATATTTTACGAGTGTTATATTAACTAAATTTGGCATGAGTTCCAATATGAGATCAAACTTCTTATCAAAGTGACGAATTTATTTATTTAGTTGCTCTGGATACTTATATTGCTTAGTTACCAGATACTTTCCTTAGTTACAAAGGGTAAATTGATTTTTGAATAAATTTTATCGGATTTTTGACCCACCTGTATTGAATAACAATTAAGTATTTAGGTAAATAATGGTTTAGCATTAATAATAAAAAAAATAATGGAAGAAAACATTGTCAATATAAAATCACACCAAAAATTGTAAAAAATAATATCGCTTAAAGATTGATTAAATAATTGTAAAACATCTGAAGGAAATGTTTTATAATTTGTTAGGTGTGATGTTGATTAACGCAGTGATGAAATAACAGGACCATTGGAAACTAGGAGTCGGCTGAAATTTTCGCCATAATATTTGAAGTGTTTATTTCTAGCGTCTTGAGCTTCCTCTGACATAAGTTCAATGGATAATGTACAGCTTTTAATTATGTGATGCCCATGTATCAATGCTTTATGAACTGATTGAACTATGCAATACCATGGATAAAGGGACACATATAGTCTAACAGTGTCAAAACAATAATCAGTCTATTTCATATCCTGAAGAGAGTGTTACCAAGATAATGTAAAATCTGAATAAAAGGTTTTGATACTTTTATTAATGCTTTGACCAGTAGCACCATCAAAACCAGCCTTACACATAAGTGTCATTGCTTTTATTGCTTTGTCGTTCAAT
>NC_088934.1:17217500-17225000 GCF_038396675.1 Hydra vulgaris | reverse complement strand
ATTAAAGTTAATATAGTAAATGTAATAAACAATATTTACCATCGGATTTATATCAAAATGATACAATCTTGGAAAACGTAAATTAGGAATTTCATCAAACTCTAACAATGCTTCTACAATACTGTTTACATTGACAGTTGTTCCATGAACAGGTATTGTTACCATAGAAGCCTTTTTCTCAACCATCGGCAATCTTTGGTAATATGAATCTAACTGAGTTAATAGCTGGTCGCCACATTTTTCCGCACAAAATGACTTTCCCATTCCACTTTTTTTTGATTGAACTACAAGAGCTTTGTATCTGAATTTAAATATATGAATATAAAGGTAGGCATTAAGTAAATTCATATTTCATAAAACCCAAGCACTAAAGATTTTATATCATAAAACCAACTATACCTAGTAAATATTATTGTTTTTTTTTAAATAAAAATTGTACTGACTGATTGCCCAAGATTTCAAAAATTCATAAAAAGTTTAATCAATTTTATGGTATTAACTCAAATATTTGAAATGTTTCAAAAAATGTTGCATGAAACCTTGAACATTCCAAAAAGATTATAACAATAATTATGAAATGTTGCAAGAAACCTAAAACATTCCAAAAAGATTATAACAAAATATAATTTTTTTTTTTTGCGTCTGATAGAGAGGAATGAGTTCTAGCAACAATACTAAAAAGATTTCTGAAGATACAACAAGTTTTTTATATAATATGGTCATTGTCTAGAGTTATTCTCAATGGATTTATTTTGAAAAGTCAACAAACTTGAATTTTAAATATTTTTTTATTTTATATCTGTAAAACATTTAGCAGCTTAATGAACTTTATAACAGATTATTAAAAACTTTTAAACAGATTATTAAAAACTTTTTAACAGATTATTTTGAAAATGAATATAGCTCTTAAAATTAGTACTTACATTGATCCATTGAGATGAATACCTATTTTTTTATCAACCAGTTTTTTTTCTAAACCATCTAGTATTTTTATGCATATATTTTCTTTCTTTATGCTACTTGGTATTTTAAGTTTATAACTTTCAAGTGCTGTCACAAAATATGATTCATTCTGGCTCTCTGAACTACAAAAAACTATTATAGGACTCATATTTTCTAAAAAAGAAAAAACAAAAATCACTATATTTCAGTAAAAGAAAAAAAAATTAATAAAGAAAATAAAAAAAAAAAAATTTTTTGGCAGTAATAAAACTCCTTTTTATATAGATACTGCCTGGTCAAACTCTGTCACACTTTTATTTACCTAACTTCATGATTTCCTGCAAAAAATTGTAGGCTTTTTCACAAACTTCATATTGTAAGTTGTCGTCAATGACTAAGCAGTAAAGACCATCTTTATTATGATATGCACGTAAAATAAGGAGTTCAATCTGCAAAAAAAATAAAAATAAATGAAATTTAAAAAAATCTAAAAAAAAATTATTTTGTAATTTTATCTTAGCAAAATAAAATTACAAAATAATTTTAAACATCTTTAAAACTCAAAATAATAATCAAAACTAATCTTAGAAAATATTATATCAGTGCAGGACTCAAGTTTAATGTCTGTGGCTTAACACTTGTTTGGTTTCATAGGTATCCATAGGGGTATTTTATTATTTAAATATGAGATAATGGAAGAGTTTTAACAACCAGATGCCTTTCCAAGTGCTAACCTAGTTTGCAGATTAGGACTGAGATTATTTTTTTTGACTAATGAATTTTTGTCTAAAATGACATTTTGTCTAACTTTTTCTTTCATTTTACAAAAAACTCCGGTAAAAAGTAGAATTCTTAAAAAAATTCTTAAAAAGTAGAATATTCATTCTTAAAATATAAATCAAATTTATATTATTATTTATATTCTTTACTTGATTACATAAAGTAAAAAATTAGACAGCATAAATTCTATACAAAACAATTTCTAAAAATTTTGGAGAGCAAACATCTAATATTGTAACCTAGTAACCAACATAGTTAATAAATTTCAAATGAAACTCTAATAAAAAAATATTACTTCTTCAATAGAAACAGAGTTGTCACAAAGCAAAACTTCTTCTGATGATGGGAATGAACCACTATCATAAATATAAATATCTAGAAGTGCATAGAGGATTTCATCTAAAAAACAATTTAATTATTTTAATTTAAAAAGCAAAATTTAAATCAACATTATCAACTTTATTATCAACAACATTATCAACTTTATTTATGATGCTTGTTTGCTTGTTGATTTAAATTTTGATTTATTAAAGAAATTCAAACTCATATACTCATTAGGGATAAAATATATAGCCTACAATACATTATCAATGTTAAACACCTATACATTTAATAAGTTTGCTACTGTATTACACGTAGGTAAGCTGCAAGTAATTCTCCAACATGCCTATTCTATGCATCATAATCAACAAGAAAGTCAAAATATGGACTCTTCTTAACCAATGAGTATTGTACAAATATCTCAATATGAATATATATTTGGTAATGAGAAAAAAAAATTGATACATATTATAGGATGATAAATTGCTCTTATCAGTTTATATTGCTGCTTTTTTATTTTATTTTTTTGCAAAAATTGACCCATAGCACAGTGGGCCAGAGTTCACTTTTACTGGACAAAACTAATAACTCGTTATATAATAAAGATTTAAGGATCATTTTTGCACAGTACACGAATTTAAGGATTGTGGTTTTAATGGTGATATTAGTTTTATTTTTGGACTACTATGGATATCTAAATTGCTTAGCAACCACATATTTTATTACCCATCATAAATATAAACTGGACAAAAGTAATAACTTTATCGGATTACTCCCATAAACGCCCATAACCACATTGAGTATTTTTATACTACAAATGTAGTGATACTATGGATTTTTTTTTATTTGGTTGATAGTGGCACATGAAAGCCTGGCAATGGTTCATTTTGCATAGTTGCAAACTAAAGTTTCTTATAACATCAAAGTTTTAAACTAGATTAATATTAATGTGGCAGTCTGATTGAAAATTATTTAATGCATTTAAAAGATTAAACAGCCAGTTACTAATTTTAGGTGTTTTTATGCAGTTCCAGAGCTCTATTTAATATTTCATGAAATTACTATATAATCCAAATAAAAAAAGAACCTAAAGCTTAAACCAAAACTTAAGTTTTAGTTTAAAATTTTTTTTCAAACCAAAACTCATATAGTCTGATAATTGTAAAACAGCTTTAGCTTCTTTTTCTTTACCATCTTGGCGCAAACTACAACCTGATGCAAATTATAATTCTGAAGATGAAAAAGATGCAACTAATCTTTGTTTCTTTGTTTGACTTTTTGAAGCACTAAAATTCACCTGGCAGAGTTATCTTTATCAATGGAAGCAGTTAGTTGAATATTCTTGTTATCAATTACAAATTGAACCTTTGTAGGTTCTTTTTGTAGCCATTGTTTGTGATTCTCTTCATTTGTCAAGCAACATTTGTCAAAGATGCTTTATAAAATTAGACAAGTCATGAATTGCAGTCAAGTTCATGCCACTTACAACTGTATCCAAAATATTAGGATCAGCTAACTTCAAGTTTTCTTGTATTATATATGAACAAATATCAATATTTTTCATGTATATAAAACTATAGTTTTATATACAAAAAAGACCCAATTATTACATAACCATTTAGAATAAAACACATGTAATGTTTTTGACACATAAAATCGGATGGATCATTTAACTTGCGGACATCCACGGATTATAAACATGCGGACATCCACGGATTATAAACCAAATTTATGTTGATAATAGGGTAGGTTAGAGTAACATGAGCCTTGGTAAAATGAGGATACTCAGGGTGTCTGCCAATATTTTAAGGTGGATTTCACTGACTTTTCCCTGATATTTCCCTAATCTTCTACCTATTTTCCCTGATTTACTTAAAAGTTACCCAAACTCAACTTTACAAAAATTGACCTAGATTTGTTTAGAAAAATGCTCTTTAACTGCAAAAATATATACAATACAACCCACATTAAATGTATCAAGAGGAGTTCATTAAAATATCTGCCAAATAAACTTTTGTATTACATGTACAACTTATTTAAGATATGTAAGTTTGATAAAGAGCCATTTTCCCTGATTTGTCCCTAATTTTTCTAAAATTTAATCTAATTTCCCTGATAATCCCCTGATTATTTTGCAGATATCTGAATTCTGTGACTTTTTCTTGTTTTCCCTGATTTCACTGATCTGGCAGACACCCTGATACTAATAGATTTTTAAGATGTTAGCAGTGAAGTTATAGTTGCTTTGAATTTTTTAAATCAAATTTATGTGGAGATAACAACCCATTTCATTTTTGTTTAAAAAGCAATGCATAGAAACATTTAGTTTTGACTTTATTTTAAGATACCATTTTTGTGTAATATGAGCAATCTCAAACCCACCCAGTGTTTTTCACTAAAATTACCTAGTTTAAAGTCGTAAAATTGCATTGGTTTTAATTTCTTTTTATATAAAAACAAAACCTAGTAAAAATTTTTAAATATTTTAACAATACTATATGTCTTTTTGTAATTTAACTTCAAAAAAACTTGTATTTTTATTGTGCGTAAAACAAAGTAGTATTGTCTCAATAAAAAGTGGCTTAAAATTTCATCTTTTAATGATAAGTTTTGTTAATAACGAATCATTATATTCAACAAATTAGTTCTAATTGTCAGGATGATATACCACTTTGGACCGTTAAAGTATTTGACTATATAAATGAAATTTTAAGTGAAAAAAGTACATAGCCATAAAATGGTATAAAATAATGTAATTTTTGAGAATGCCTGTTTTTACTTTTGTTTGCCACCTGGCTCACTGTGCATAATGTTCAAAGTGTTAGGGCATTTGCTTTGTATAGAAGAAGTTCCAAGTTCAATCCCCAGCCTACAAACTATATCCCTGGTAGTACCATGCTAAACTTAGTTCTTCATGCAGCGCCTTGTTGCTCAAAGTTTGTGTATCAAAGCCAAAGTGTCGAGGCTTTAACCCTTTATCTTTGATGCACAAATCTTTTTTTTTGTTGTTGTTACAACAACAACAGCAAAATTACTACAGAATTTTTCAAATTTGTACTAATATGAAACTATATAAAGATAATTATATTATTATAAATAAATAAGGAATAAATGTATTATGTAAATATGTTTGAAATTAAAAAAATAAAATCTCACCACGTGGCAAAATAAATAAACTTGGTTTGTCTTCATTTATATATTTTGGAATAATTCTTTTAATTTGCTGAAATTTTGTAATATCTAAACAAACAAAAAAATCATCATTTTATGTAACCAAAAAAAGTTTGTAAAATAAAATAAAAAAGTTACAAGAAATAGTGTTAAATCATTTCTAAATAATTAATAATATTTAAATTTTTTAAGTACATAATATAAATTTGAATTTGTTTACTTATAAATCAAAATTTAAATCAACAAGCAAAAAAACATCATAAATAAAGTAAAAAAGTTTTGGTTGGTCCAGGTGTCCTTTGTTTATGTTGAAAGTACATGAAATCAGCTTTTAAAAATGCCAGTTGAGTTTGTATTGACAACATTTGCAGTTAGTACACTCCGCTAACAAATTGTCTTTTTCCTGGCAGGTTTTTACAATCTTCCTAGTAAGTCACTCTTCTAAAGTGGTGAAGCTGAGTTGTTGATTATGTCCCTGTAGACTATATTCTGGGAGCAATTGCACATATTTGTAGAACTACGAAGACACCTATTTCTATTCCCTTTGCAATTTTATGTTGCTGTATCAGGTTGCCCCTTCTTGGTCACTCTTTTAAAGTGATGACGTCTTTGTCACTCTTCTAGGAAGTGACTATGAGTAGCTATCAATCCTCATACTTTTTATGCTTGATCTCAGTTTTCATATCTTGCTATTAAATGCACTCAAGTGTTTTGATATCATTTTGTACATGTGAGGATACCAGGCATGATTAGCATACTCAAGATGAGTTCTAATGTTGTTGTGTTGAGTACCATCCATAATGATAGCCCTCTAGTACTGAATAACTTTTTAAGTTGACCAAATACTTGGTTCACTTTAGCTGTTGCAGCTTTTACTTGATGTTTGAGCATTAATGTCATTTAATGTTAGGACTCATTTAATAGTTGTTGCTCCCAGTTCTTTTTAATTGCCACATTGATTATGCACAAGTACCTGAAATTGGAGTATATTGTTTTCCCAAAGAAACTGCAAAAAAGGTGTGGTAGCCTAGGGTCTCGAGATTCAAAATATGTAAAAACTTAAATAGTTTAATTAAATCCCAGAGAGAAAATTGATTTTTTATTTTTAACGACATAGTGATCTAGTGAAAAATGATGTCGGAAATTATTTCTCAAAATTTTTGCAAATATTTGAAATTTAAAGGAATTTTGTTCTAAAAATTCCAGGAAATGACATTTTTCAACAAATCCCTAACAAATAGTAGACATTTTTTCACTAACTAAATTTTAAAAATGCCAAACAGACCTTATTCTCATGATGAGAACCATAATGCAGTCTGATGCATGTGCCTCAAAAAGTCTAGACCTGTCACAAGCTTTTTGATGGAAAGAGTTCAGATTCTCTACCAAAACAGATTTGATTTTGATGACCCTCATGTACCTAGAGGTTTGTGTAAATGTTACTGTTTTGCACTCAGAGAAAAAGATGAAGGAAAAGAGGTACAATTACCATCATTGTACAACTTAGAGAAAATCAATATCAAGCCTTAACTTGAGGTCAATCTTGAATGCCTAATTTGTCAAATAAGTAATTTTTTTTTAACATCTTCATTTCTAACTAGGCTGCAAACAACAACTATTAGAGTTGGAAGATACTGGAAGAAAAAATATAAAGTTTATAGAGCAAGATAATGATTAACAGCCAAATTAAACGATTGCAAATTATAGGAATCAGGAAAGCAAGATAAAGGAAGCGAATTCCAAAAAGCTGAATGTTCGAGGAAAAAAACTAAACAAATAAGAATTTTTCAAGCACTTAGGAACAGTCACAGCAAAAGGATGAGACTTAATTGAATGAAGAGTAACATGAGAATGATCTTTAGTAGATGGCACAAGAGACGCTAGCTCTTTAAGCAGTGCCCATTATAGTATTTATAGAAAAGAGAAAGAGAAGCAACATTACAACAATGTTATAATGGTTGGAGGTTGGCTGCAAGAGCAGGTCCAACTATGTCTTCAATGCATTTTTGCACCTTGTCTTAAAAAAGAAAGGAAGATCTGCCCCAGATATGGTAACGACATTCCATACAAGGATGGATTTAAGATATACAGAGATAAAGAATAGAATCCAAAGTACGAAAGTTGCAAGTACAATAAAAAGATGCAACCTTAGCAGATGCTGATTTTGCAATGGACTTGATATATGGTTTCCAACAAAGATCGAAAGTAAGAGTTAATCCAAGAAGATGAACGGTAATGTACTCATCGAGTACATTATCGTTCATAAATATAGGAAGATCTAGATTA
>NC_088934.1:17160000-17210000 GCF_038396675.1 Hydra vulgaris | reverse complement strand
TAATTTGTATTCTTGGGATTTACTAGAACCTTTGGTGATTTAAAATTTTTGGATTACAAATTAAAAATTACCATTACTGGATAATACCATTATGATTTCTAAAGCAAAGCTCAATTCTAGAGTTATGAAAATTTGCAAAACTTTTTAAGATTGCATAACATTAACTTTCAAAAAATTGATTGAAGAGTATCACATATTATTTAAATTACCACACTGCTGAAACTTATATTTTCTGATTTGCATTCAATAGAATAAGTTATGAGTAAAAGCATTAGCTTATGAGTGAAAGCAAATTTTTTTAGTTTTATCTCTACAGAGATTTAGTCTCCACTTCTACATATTTAAAATTTTAGTAATATATCGTTAGTTAAGTCAGGTTGCACATTAGTAGTTTCCAAAATTTAAAAAAATTTTTTTATAAATTTTATATGTAGCTTGCAGGTTTGAACAGGATATCATCATTACCATAAACTAAATTACTACATTACCATTTGTCAGAATATCAAGTAACTAAGTAATTTGATTTACCTCAATAAAGTAATCCTTTTCTTTTTGTTGATCTAATGAAGAGGTTCCACCAATATAACCTCCAAGCAGCATCAAGCGACTTTGTAAATCATTTACTTCCTCCAAAGTGTAAGTTTTAGGAGTGTGAACTTTCTCTGTGAAGTTACGTATTTCAAATTTAACAACATCAGATAATTTAGTTACAATAAAGTCATCATTGTTGTTTCCATGATTCCCAATAACAAAACATCCATTTCGATTGGCTGTTTTTGCTTCCATTATAGTTTTTGTAGCCACTGAGCCTTGAGATTTCTGTGCATTTATAAACCACTCAAGATTGTTATTTGTATCAATCTAAAAAAAAAAAAAAAAATAGTACATTTTTATTTTTCAAGTATATTTAATAATTCAAAATATAAAACATATCATATATAATATACATATATATGTATATATATATATATATATATATATATATATATATATATATATATATATATATATATATATATATATATATATATATATATATATATATATAAATATATACATTAGGATTATGACTTTTTTTTAACCCCATGCTCCTGTACTGTACTTTGATGAACCTTTACCTAAAAAGCACAAAATGAACTATTATTTGCATATCTTTTGAAAAAAGTTCACACCGCCATTGAAAATTCGATTCTGACATTAGTACTACTATGAATTCAAATGTATTTAGAATGTTATAGTCATGTAATACAATAAATTTTCAATCCAACAATGACTTAGACCGTTGACCTTCTCTTGCTTGTTGCATAGAAGGAATCGAAGGAGCAATTTGTCTTTATTTTTGCATGACAAATACATTTCCTTCATTACTTTGATTGTGCGCTTTGCGCCTTGATTACTTCTAGAGATCTGTAGTACGGATGGCTCTCGCTTCCAGTGATTTTTCAAAGAGCTTATAGCCTTTTTGTATGGATTCAGTACTTCAGCCAAGTTATTAAAGTCGTTTTCGTTGTACAGTTGGTCTGTAAACCAATGGTCTGCCCAGCCATACAATATAACTCGACTCTCTGCACAACTGTCTTTGTTGAAAGAATTAAAATGAAGGCCAGGATCGCTAGTATAGCTCTGGAATTCCACCTCGCATTGCTGATGTTGGGTAATTTCTGAAACCTCATCAATGGAAAATGTCCCTTTTCATCAAAAAATCGCAACACAGTGAGATGAAATAAAAATTTTATATCCTCTCTCCATCCTGATGTTTTGAGAATTACTTCTTTTCTGTTATCAAACTGTGTTTTCAGTTGTTTGTACTCCTTCAACAGTTGAGATACAAATGTATATTCAATGTTCGGCAATTGTATTTTGCCTTCCAAGTTCTTCATCCATCACCAAACAGAGGATTCTATCTAATACATGGTGTTGATAATTGATAAACTGAGGTTTGTTGATGCATTTCTCTATGAACATTAGTTGCAATATTACAACAACACCATTCTTTTTTCCAGTGTTAATGCTGGTGGTATCTGCAACAATCATCTGTATTGAATTCCATAGGTGAAATTCATCGAGGACTTTAGAAATTCCTTGAGCAATAGCTTTTCCCTTGCAATCTACCAAGCCCAGGACATCCAATTTGATTTCTCTTCTTTCATTTTTAAAGACAACCACTTGATAATCTATTCCGTTGATGTGCTTGCCATCAAAATGTAAGTACCAACTTTCCATATGCAACTTTTCAATCATTTCATTTTTCAGCTTGATTGCTTCTTTGATTGTTGACTTGTAAATAGCTGATTGACATGGAGTTGGGATGTCAATGCCTTCTCGAGCCATTTGCTTGCATATGTTAGCAGCTTTGTTTGTTGATACTCTTGTGTAGGTCATCAAGTTGACTGCAATTTTATTTTTATGTTTTCTGCTTGGTGTAGGAGTAGTCTCATCTTCTTCATTGTTTTCATATTCATTGTTGGAGTCAGAATCACTAAAACCAGGATAGTAAGATGATGAGTTGGGTGACCTATTAGAAAGTTTTTTGTCTTTTAGAGGGATCAATTGTTTTTTTCCTGGCTGCTTGACCTGTAGAGTATCCCACTGTTCCTTTGCTTCCACTTGAAGATGGTACAATTGCTTGTCCTCGGAAGATAACCATGTTCCATCCACTTTAGTAGTATCAAAAATTTCATCAAGGGGTTTATAGCTTCCCCACTTGACACATTCATCATAACATTTCAGTATTTTATCAAGCTTTGCTCATATAACTTGTATAAAATGAGGAAAATTCAGTTTATTCTTCCACAATTTGGGGACTTCTTTGGAAATTTCTGCTATTTGCTCCTTTCTTTCTTTGGTTTTTGGTCCATGGAAATGGTAGCATCCAATAATTTGCTTTTGGAGAGGCGTTCTGCACTTTTCTTCCAGTGAATATTCTTCCAAAGGGACCATTCTTCTTCTTTTATGAGAGTCTTCAAATTTTACTAGATTATTGGTCCAGAAATCCTTATTCTTCTGACTGCTACTATTGCTGTTGCTTCTGTAATAACTATAAAACTAGATAAGCAGTTATATACACAGTCTAAATTGTTTTAGAATATTCTAAATTGTTCCAGAATGTTCTAAATTGTTCTAGAATATTCAAATTGTTTTAGAATATTCTTAATTATTGCAGAATATACAAAACTGTTCCAGAATATTCTAAAGTCGTCTAAAATATTCTGGAATTTTTCAAAATGTTTTAAAGTTCTAAACACTTCTAATCTATACAAATTTTGATAAAATGATTTTAAGCAAAGTCACACATATTAGTAGTAGCAGTAACAAGATTAAATATATGACGATTCATAATTTTAATAGCAGGGTGACCTTTTTTTACAACCTAGAGGAATTAAACATGTTTTAATTGTTTTCTAACAAAAGTTCATCGATTTATGACACAGGAAATTTTTTTTTTTAAAAAAGTCAAAAAGTCATAACCCTAATATATATATATATATATATTTATATATACATATATATTTATATATACATATACATATATATGTATACAAACAAAAAACTAACTAGTTTCTTAATTAAGTTTGGATCATTTTTCATTTTATTCTCTATTTGTTGACAAGTTTGTAATAGTTCTTCAAATCCTGATTTATTATTCAAGTTAAATATCACATCATTAAAAGCAAGACAACAAGCTTCGAAGCATTTCACTCTATCAACATCATAATCAGTTTCACCTGCAGCTGTTGACATAATTTCAACAAAAACCTTGACTTCCTTTGGAGCTATATAAAGAAAAAATTATTATAATTGCATTATTATAATTGTAATAAATTATAATAAATTGTAATAAATAAAGTTATTGTTTTAGGTTATACATTATAACTAACTCAATTTAATATAAAGTCCATTTATTTCATAACAGCAAAGATCAATTTGATTAAAATAAAATATATTTTTTACTGATATATAATATATTTTTTATTATTAATTAATAAATATATAATAATTTTTATTTTATTATTAAGTTAGTATAATTATAGAAACCTTTATTAATTATAAAATAATAAAATATATAATAATTTTTATTTTATTATTAAGTTAGTACTAACTTAATTAAAATTATTTTATTATTAAGTTAATTATACTAACTTAAACCTTTGTTAATTATGGAGAGCAGGGGAGTTAAACAATTTCGAATTG
The DNA here is from genome assembly GCF_038396675.1 of Hydra vulgaris. Taxonomy (NCBI): domain Eukaryota; kingdom Metazoa; phylum Cnidaria; class Hydrozoa; order Anthoathecata; family Hydridae; genus Hydra; species Hydra vulgaris. The sequence continues at coordinate 17,205,809 of NC_088934.1, read as the reverse complement.
ATTAAACAGTGCCAAAATCTTTTTTTGCACCAAAATCTCAGACCCTCTAATTTTTATCGCTTTACTTGTAATTGTCTTATAGACAATGTATTTTGAATCATTTATTATAACAATTAACAGATGCTTTTTGATATTGTAGAATTTATATAGGCTTGTTTTGTGTATGACCAGTCACTGATCAATAACTGGCCCATCATTGAATTCTCTCACTCAATAATTAAAATTTTCTAGTACATCAAATTTAGAACTTATGTAAATTATTCTGTGTTAGAGTAGATTAGAGTATTATGAGCACCTTAAGTAAAAATTGAAATATTTTCAAAAAAAATAATAATTGATCTAATTTTTTTTTTGGGAATAAACCACTTTTAGGAATCACTATTTGGGCTCCATAAAGTTTTTCTTAAAAACACAAAGGTTTGAAAAAAGTAGCAAAAAGTGCATATATTACCCAGACCACCTGGTAATATGAGCACTTTAAATTAACACAAAATAACATTAAGTAAAAAAATACCAACCTGACAATTAGAAATAATTTGTGGAGCATGATTGGTTATTAAACTTATCATTGAAAAATAAAATTTTAAACCACTTTTTATTGAAACAATATAACTTTGTTTTATGCAAAAAAAAAAAAAAAAAAAAAAAAAAAAATTAGTTTGTTATTTTTTCAATTTTAGGACTTTAAACTAGGTAATTTCAATCAAAAACATTGGGTAGTTTGAGCATGCTCATATTTTACAAAAATGGTATATTTAAATAAAGTCAAAAGTAAATGTTTTTATGCATTGTTTTTCAAACAAAAATGAAATGGATTTCTAGCATATTTTTCTTTATGAAAAATCAAATTTTATTATTTTAGCGTTAAAATTTTGCACCACAGATTTATTCATGCATGATGATAATACTTTACCAACACAAAAAAAAATTTTAATTAGATGAGAACCACTAATTACTGCTTATAAATTTATGCTAATTAAACTGATTCCTGTTATCAAAACATAAAGTCGATTCAAAAAATGCAAAGCGACTATAACTTCACTGCTTACATTTCAGAAATCTTTTAGTATGCTCATATTACCAAGGTGTTTATATTACTCTAATCTACCCCAACCCATAAATGAAGGAAAAATTTTAGGCTTCGAACTGTTAGAGGTCGGCAAAAAAAATTTGACACAAAGGGGTTACCGTAAAACATAGAAACGAGGTTGACTTTAAAGTGTTTGAGATCAGTTTTTGCCGACCTCATACACTTTAAGGTTGGCTGTTAGGCTGGCATTAACAAATGCCGACCGCAATTCCAAGGGTTGCTACCTTATATCAATCGACTGTGTCTTGAAATCAATATCGCAAGTGTAATACAAATCAATACAAAGTGCAATACATATAGTACAACTCAAATAGATTTAAAATTAAAAAAATAATATATATATACATATATATATATATACATATATATACATATATATATATATATATATATATATATATATATATATATATATATATATATATATATATATATATATATATATATATATATATATATACAGGGTTACCACTATTAAAACTGAGGCTAAAAATAAGGACTTTAAGGAGAATTAAGAATATATTTTCCCAATTTATAAGGAGATTTGGTCGCGAACACCAATTTTTTCAAGCGAAAAATAAGGAAAATTAAGGAGAAAATGATTACTTTAAAAACAGAATAATTCTTTTTTCAATAAATATTAAATATAAATAGATAAACTATTATAAATATAATATACTATACATATATATATATATATATATATATATATATATATATATATATATATATATATATATATATATATATATATATATATATATATATATATATATATATATATATATATATATATATATATAACATTATTAAAAAAGTTCTTTTTCTTTTTAACAAGCTTCTTTTTTTCAACATAAAGCTTTTCAAGAGACTCTAGTTTTTCAAAGGCAGCTCTTTTTAATGCATTAGATTTTGATATGTCAGCTTTAATGTCATCTAATTACAAAGAGAATCATTAAATAATGACATTTCATTTAGTATTTTATGAACTAAAAATTAGTAAAAGAAAAACAAGGACAGCCTAATTTCAAAACTTGACCTAAAATATATGTAACAGTCTTTGATTTCCATGTACAAAGTGGCTGGCCACTTTGTACATGGAAATCAAAGACTTAAGTATAATATTTAGTATAATAGACTTTTTAAAAATCTAAAAAATGATTTTTAAACCAAAAAATTAAAAATAATTAAACATGTTAATTAAAAAAAAGATAAGCTAAAAGTTAAGGATATATTTCTGATAATATATAAGAACAATTAAAAAAAAAAATACAGCAAAAAAAACTATTTTATTATTTTGTAGAACCACATTTCTCTTGTAATCATTGATTTACTCTCTTTGGCATTGAATTTACAAGACTTGATATATTGTTGATATCTGATATTGTTGTTTTCTCCTTTAAATATAGCGATAGAGGGAAGAAGGCATTATCAATATTCTAAAATTTCAATATATCTATTAAAATTAATTCAACCTTCAAATAATCAATAGCATACAACTCCTGTATAGTTCATGCAGGCCTAAATGCCTACATGTGCTCCTACTTTGCTTGGTTCGCTTTAATGTAAAATAGAATATGCAATATTTAACTTTTTTTCAAATTATTTTTTTGACAATGTGATAGTCCTTGGTTTCAAAGAAAAATAGATTTGTAACGTGTTTTTTCATAGGTTGTCAACCGTGAGGAGCTTCATGCTGTATTTTTTTATAGCTCATTTTGTAACTCTTTCATTATTTGATTTATTTATGTTTTTATTAGTAATATTTCAAACAACAAAAACAAAAATTTAGAGTTAGTAAATGCTGATGAAAATAAAAGCAAATATTATAAAAGAAAATCATCAAATAAAGCACCAATCCTCAACTTTTAACCAACATTAAAAAAATTAAAATTATAAAGTAGATGTTTTAAAATTATATTTAATTAGTAATACAAAGTAATATTTAAGGCAACAACATGTCAATTAAATAGTAAAGACTTTACATATTAATTAGCACTAATAAAATATTGAAAAAATTAAACAGTTTTCAAAATAATTTCAATTAAACAGGTGCTTTAAAAAAAAAGAAAAAGTGGGCTCTCTATATATAAATATATATTTATATATATATATATAAATATTAGGGTGCATCACAAAACAACAATTTAAAAAAATTGATTTTGTCTGACACATAATTCTGTTCTATATATTAAAAACAATGACTTTCAAAAATTTTACAATAAGAAATATTTTTAGAGGTTCCCCAACACACCGGTCCCTAATACTTAAAAAAAATATAGTTTTTCAAAAGTAGGTCATGTTGGGTCTAAAATTAAGCGAAATTTCAAAAACATTTTAAAAATAATCATCATTTAAAAAAAAAACAATATTTCATTGCTATGAAAACTACAAAAAATGCACCTTTTTCATTTTTCTTTTAAAATGTCATATTTATTGCAGTAAAATCTAATGTGAATTTTTTTAAATAAAATGATGACTATTTTTGAAATTTTTATAAAATTTTGCTTAACTTGTGACCCAACATGACCTACTTTTGAAAAACTATTTTTTTGAAATCATTAGAGACCATTCAAATATTTAAGGGTGTTGGGGAAACTTTAAAAAAAGTCAGTGTTTTTTTAATATATAGAACACAATTAGGTGTCAGACAAAACCAATTTTTTTAAATTGTTGTTTTGTGATGCACACTAATGTGTGTGTATATATATATATATATATATATATATATATATATATATATATATATATATATATATATATATATATATATATATATATATATATATATATATATATATATATATATATACACACACACACACACACATATATATATATATATATATACACACACACATATATATATATATTTTTTAAGTAATTCACCTCCCCAAGGCCAAGAAGGCCACTACATATGAGAAGGCTACTTGTGGTTATAACCTTCTCCCAACTCTATAACTCCAAAACACGAACCTTGACGAACAAGGCCGCTGCACGGAGAAACAAGTTAATGTATATATATATATACACATATATATATATATATATATATATATATATATATATATATATATATATATATATATATATATATATATATATATATATATATATATACACACACACATATATATATACAAATTTATATAGGTGTAGGATTTCAAATCAAAGAAGTAACTATTTGCTTCTCTATTGATAAGTATTATCTATATACTTTAATAAAATTTCCTTAAAGATTATGATAGAAAATAAGTTAAATATTTCCAAAAGATGCCCACTATGTCTGTATGAGAAATTTACTATTATATCATATCCAAAACCTGAAGAACTGTTAAATAAGAGAACCGAAATTATATCAAAGTGCCACCACGAAAATAAATTCTTATTAAAAAATTACAAAGCTCGCTACAAACCTGACTAACAACTATAAATAAAAATAACTATACTAATCTGCTCCATATATCTCTAGGCTAACTAATAAATTACTCACATACACAGCTTTTGTAATATATTTCATAATATTATGTATATTTTTATATCAATTTTAATTCTTATTTTCTTATTTTTATTTTATTATTTTTTAATACACAAATAATACACATTAACACATAAAAAATATTTTAAACAACATTAAACATATAACTATTTCACAATTATTAGCCAACTAAAAACAAATTAATAATATTATTAACCTATCTACTAATCAATTTCCGTCCCGTAACGATCTAAAATACAAATATAAACCGTAACGTCCACTAAACAAATCGTAGCAAAATTAAACTTTTACTACTTGCCTGATGATTGTGATAACACATGAAACTCAGAGTTGCAATATTAAATTATATTATAAACATTAGCATTTAGCTAATTCCTGGTACTGCGGGTAACAGTAACATATATATTATATATACATTATATAGCTCTAGTTTATCTATTGAGCACTCTTTCAAGTATACAATATTATACATGATAATATAAAGATATTTTCTTTATTCATATATATACACTTACATATATATATATATATATATATATATATATATATATATATATATATATATATATATATATATATATATATATATATATATATATATATATATATATATATATATATATATATATATATATATATATATATATGTATATATATACACATATAAATATATATATATATATACACACATATATATATGCATATATAATGTGTATATATATATATATATATATATATATATATATATATATATATATATATATATATATATATATATATGTATGTAAAACCAAGCGTGGTTTGGTTTTTTAATCTTTAGGCTTGTGGTTGTCAAGCAAGAACTTGTTGTCGTGACAGCACTTAAATATAATTTCTGTTTTTTTATTTAATAATTTTTGCCTTCCCTGTGTATGATATTATGCAAAGTTTTTCATGAAGGCAAAGCAAGCATTTTTTTGTTACGCTGCTGTAGGCGGGGACTTGTTTAAATATTGACCAAGTTAATTTTGGTGTTATTTTTAAGTTTTCTTTTATCTGCCATTTATACTTTGAAAGGGTGGTTGAATTTTTCATCTTTTTATTTGTGAATGAGTGTTTGTGGTTAGCACGACAACCACGAGCCCAAAGATTAAAAAACCAAACCACGCTCGCAAATAGTTATAGTTTTATAATTGTTTTTGAATGCCATGATGTTTATGGAGTATTTTTTTTAACAAAAAAAACAATGTATTTTTTACCTGATGATTGCTAAACGCATAAAACTTTTAGTAGTAAAAAATCATGTAGTTATTTTTATTTAATCTTGTCAAAAAATCAATTATATAGCTCTGATATCATTCATCGAGCACTTTTGCTGAATATATGCTCACAGCAAAATTAAACTTATTTATATCGCTCCTTACGCTAATTAGTTGAGCACTCTACTGCATAGATTCCACACCATGGAGAAAATTAATTTTAACTACTCGTTAAAAAAATATACCAATACCAGACAAAATAAGTTATAAAATGCAGTTGATAGAAAAAACAGAAAACTTCATCAAGCAAATCTGCTGGAAAACATTTTTTTATTTAAATAAAATGAAAGAAAACCAGTCATTAACAAATGAAATGTTTGGGTTTAAAACGAATAACACGCCACCCCAGTGCAAAGAATTAAAAAATTTTGAAAACGATTTACTCAATTTAATAAACCTTATAAAGTTTAAAAAAGTACACAGCGAATTATTATTATTAGCAGACAAAACAAATAATATTTATCAAATTTCCACTCAGTAACACATTAAACTTCTTAACGAAAACATCACAAAAGCGTATAAAAAAGCCCCACAGAAACTCAAAAACTCAATTAACCTCGAAGCTAAAAATATAGCAAACACACTCAACTTAAGCAAACGAATAAAAATAATCGCAAAGTCTGAAGCTTTTATTACACTAAAAGACCACTTTTATTACACTAAAGACTCATTCCAAAACAATAAACCCTGCCGCCTATTGAAACCTGCCAAAAGTGAACTTGGTCACATAAGCAAAAAATACCTTCATATTATAAATAAAAAAAAAGAACTGTATTAAGTTTAAACCAATGAAAAAATACCACTGATGCAATCAAATGGTTTGAAAATATACCAGATAAACATTGCATTTTTATTCAATTTGACATTGTTGATTTTTACCCCACTATTACATCAGAAATACTAAGTAATGCAATACTGTTTGCAAATAAACACACTATTAGCGAAGAGAACATCAGAGTCATTAAACATTGCAGAAAGTCCTTGCTATTTTTTAAAAACGAAACATGGAAGAAAAACTTAGCACACAACTGCATTGGTGTCACAATGGGTTGTTTTGACGGTGCAGAAGTTTGTGAACTGGTGGGCCTATATATATTAGACTCACTATCTAAAATAATAAATAAAGAAGACGTCAGACTATATCGTGACGATGGTCTGATGATACTTCGTAAAAAAACTGGATCACAAATTGATAGAATACGAAAAAACATAATTAGAGTTATAAAAATGATTGGTTTTAAAATAGAGATCCAAACAAACTTACTCGCAGTCAACTTCTTAGATGTATACTTTAACTTAGAAAAAAGCTTCTACCAACCTTTCAAAAAACCAAATGAATATCTACGTTACATCCACTCTGATTCCAACTACCCTCTGCAAATAATAAAGCAAATCCCTATCTCTATCAACAACAGATTATCACAAAATTCCTCAAATGAAAAAACATTTAATTTATCTATACCAGAATACGAAGATGGATTAAGAAGAAATGGCTTCACTAATTTTAATTTAAAGTATAACCCCTAAAAAAGAGAAAAAAAGACAAGAAAAAGAAATATAATATGGTTTAACCCCCTGTACAGTAAAAACGTTTCTACCAATGTCGGACATATCTTCCTAAATTTAATCGACAAACACTTTCCAACATCCCTAAGTAAACTATTCAATCGAAACACCATCAAATTGAGTTACAACTGCACCAAAAATATTGAAAGTATAATAAAAAGCCACAACAAGAAAATTAGTTCAGAAAGACCAAAAAAATACCCAACCCTGTAATTGCATAAAGAAAGAAAACTGCCCTATAATAGGAAAATGTAGAGCCTCTAATGTTATTGATAAATGTATAGTATTCCCCCCCCCTAACACCCCAGAAAAAGTATATATACATATATTTTTTTTGTTAATTCACCTCCCTTCCTTATAATTGTGGTTATAATTCTTTCTAAATTCTATAACTCCGAAACACGAACCTTGACAAACAAGGCTGCTGCGCAGAGAAACAAGTTGAGCGCGGTTCTACCAGGGATGTGGTGGGGATCAAACTCGGAACCTCTCGCTTATGAAGCAAGCGCTCTACCACTACACCACTACCGCATATATTGGCCTAGCAGAAGGCAAATGGAAGAATAGATAGGCTAAACACAAACACTCATTCACAAATAAAAAGATGAAAAGTTCAACCACCCTTTCAAAGTATATATGGCAGATAAAAGAAAACTTAAAAATAACACCAAAATTAACTTGGTCAATAATTAAACAAGTCCCCGCCTACAGCAACGTAACAAAAAAATGCTTGCTTTGCCTTCATGAAAAACTTTGCATAATATCATACAAAAGTACGCAAAAATTATTAAATTAAAAAAAACAGAAATTATATTTAAGTGCCGTCACGAAAACAAGTTCTTGCTTGACAACCACGAGCCCAAAGATAAAAAAACTAAACCACGCTCGCAAATAGTTATAGTTTTATAATTGATTTTAATGCCACGATGTTTTTTGAGTATATTTTTTAACAAAAAAAACAATGCATTTTTTACCTGATGATTGCTAAACGCATGAAACTTTTAGTAGTAAAAAATCATGTAGTTATTTTTATTTAATCTTGTCAAAAAATCAATTATATAGCTCTGATATCATTCATCAAGCACTCTCTCTTAATATATGCTCACATCAAAAAAAAAATTATATATATATATATATATATATATATATATATATATATATATATATATGAATATATATATATATATATATATATATATATATATATATATGTACATTTATACATAGTTAAACTAAATATATTAATTTTAGACTAACTTTTTAAGTTATCGCTTATCCAGGTGAAGAAGAGCATACATGAAGAAATAGACTTGAATATTTCATTAACAGTAGGTGTTAATGCTTGGAACAAAATCTCATTATTTTCACAGGAAGTTACATCTTTTAATTCTTCAAACTCGTTTATTGGCCGCTAAAACAAATCAAAACTTTTTCTTATACATTGTAATTTTTAAAACTAAGCAAAAATGAGTTACTAATTGAACTTTAAATGAGTTTTGAAAAAAAAGCTTTTAATCTAAGTTAATTTTGTAACTAGTTTTTCTATTTCTAATTACCAGTCTTATAAAATTACTAAAAATGTCTTACTAAAAATTAACTTTAAAAGCTATAAAATTGTACAATAATATATGAGAAAAATAATGGAATTCATGATAGAAACTCAAAATAAATCTTACCATAATGCATTGAAGAGCACTAAAGTCTCCTTTAAGTTTAAGCAGTTCTTTAACTTGAAATGCATTTGATGCAACATCATAATACTTCTTCATCAAGAAAACACTTTTAATTTTAGACAAGCTTCTATCAAACTTATCTCTACTAAAATTAAGATGTAAATATTCTGAAATGTTTTTTAACTCATCAGTGTACTCTTCAACTTTATAATTTGGAAATATGGTACATAGGTCTGACAAACTTATTTTGCAAGATAAAACACTTAGCACATATTTATTTATATCTTTATTTAAAGGAATATAAACATATCTTATTAACAAATCTGAATGTAAATCAAATGTTAAATATAAATATGACTTTAAAAGTAATTTTTTGAATAAGATGTTACTTGCTAAGTTGTGGTCCATTACTTCTGAACTGTAATTAAACCAAAAATGAGAAACTGTAAAAAACTCGCATGCTTTGTCAACCAATACTTCATTGTATGACTTTTTTTTCGAAATCATATTAGGCTTACAATGACTTGTTTTACTATGACATATATCATAGTTAACTTGTTCTTTCTCGTTTATATAATCATCAGTCACATATTGGTCACTTAATTTTTTATCAGCTAAATTTTGGTCACTATATTCATAGCTTAATTCTTCATTTACTATTTCTCTGTCACTTACATCTTCATCACTTGATTCTTTATTACTTATATCATTGTCACTAACATCTTCATCACTTAATTCTTCATTCCTTATATCATTGTCACTTGCATCTTTATCACTTAATTCTTCATTACTTATATCATTGTCACTAACATCTTGATCACTTAGTTCTTCATTACTTACACCATTGTCACTTACCTCTTCATGGCTTAATTCTTCATTACTTGCATCATTGTCACTTACCTCTTCATCACCTAATTCTTCATTACATACATCGTTGTCACTTACCTCTTCATCACCTAATTCATTATTATCTGCATTGCTGTTACTTACATTTTTACTACTCAATTCTTTGCTAGCTACATCACAGCAATTTATTTCTTCATCAGCTTGTTTTTCATCAGAACCCCCATCATTTTCATTTATATAAATAATTTTTTCTTCCTCACTTTCTTCTTCATTGTATTGTTCATTATTTAATAATTCTTTAAAAACATCTTTTAATAAAATGTCAGATAGGTGAAGCTTTTCTTCTAAAACAGCTTTATTTATTTCTAAAGAGTTAAAACCATTATTTAAATAATAATAATAACATTAATAATAATACTAATAATAATAATTATTAACAACTATGATAATTATAATAACTATAATAATAGTAATAATAATAACAATAATAATAACAGTAATAACAATAACAACAACATAAGAACAGATAAAAACTGCATGTGTGTGCGTGTGTGTGTGCGCGCGCGTGTGTGTGTGTCTATATATATATATATACATATATATAAATCAAGTATAATAATAAATAAACTTTATCCTACCTAAATCAGGAAAAACTTGTTTAAACATCTGTAAAGTATATTTGACAGTATCACAGACTCTATTAAAAACATTCATTTGTATCACTCTTGCAGCAAAACAAGTTTCAATGTTTTCACATGTGTCAAAACCAAAAACTTTAGTAAGTTCAAACAATGTCATTTTTTTTTTAAACAAGTAAGAAAATAATGAAATTCTAATATTTCCATCCTCAATGTTTTTGTGCAAACTTTGCATCACAGATATATAATCATTAATAACTTGAGCTGCATCTTCATTGGTTACATTTTCTAAAAACAAAGTTATTTAAAATAAACTTAATAAATAAATGACTAATCAATCATCAGAGCACTAAAATATAATTATAGATATAAAAGAAAAACAAATAAAGTATTACAAGAATTTTCTTTTTTTTAATATTATAAAATTTATTTCTGGAGTTTTTTTCTTTATTAACTAAATAAAGTTTAAAAACAAGTATTATTTTCAAACAAGAAACTTTATCACTAAAAAACTTGGAATGTAAGAAAAAAAAGGCTGCATTAATACAAACTCAAATTATATATATATATATTAGGGTGATGACTTTTATACAACCTCGTTTCCCTGTATCATAATTTGATGAGCTTTCATTTAAGATTAAATAAAATATTACATTACAGGCGATTTGATAAAAAACTTCTCGCACAAAATGATTTTAAGAATTTTATTTATTAGCTTTTTGGCCAAATTTTTGAAGTCACTGTAAGCAGATACAAAATTGAACACAAGCTGTAAAGTCATATGCATACAACATTATATAGGATCATCAAATGCACAAAGAAGTCAAATATTCATGATAATGTCATTAGAGAGGATGAATCTCAGTGGGAGGTTGCCCTTGTTGCGGCAGGAGTCATGCAATTCTTACATAACTTTGATGGCACTCTCACAGCACTGGTTGCTTCGGGCAACGTTGATTGGAGAGTCATCTGTTTTCCAGTGGATTTTTAAGCAATTCAGAGCTTTTGGGTAGTCATTCAGAGCTTCAGATAGTTTTTCAAAATCTTCAACACAGAACAATTGACTGTTTAACCAATGGTCAGCCCATGCATAAGAAATGAATGAACAGATTTTACACAACCTGATCCAAGTTTATGGGTTCAGAATAAAAGCAAGAAGGGCTAGAATGGCACGAGAGTTCCAGCAGTTCCATGCAATGCTGTTGTTTTGAATCTGTTTGAAATTCACGAAGGGGATCTCATTCCTCTCAGTTAAGTGACGGAAGACACGAGTGAGGTGATAAAGAAACTTCATGTCATCTTTCCACTCGCCTGTTTCATTAATTTCAGTTTTACCATTGCTGAAGGCTGCTTTCAATTTATCGTAATTGCTCATCAAAGCTTGCACAAAGAAATACTTGATGTCTGGTGATTTAGTTGACACATAGAACTCATCGTCCATGACAACGCAAAGAATGTGGTCTAGCACATGATGCTGGCAACTGATGAACTTGGATTTGGGGTGACCTTTCTCTTCGAACATTTGCTGCAGACAAACAACAATGCCTGTCTTCTTGCCGGTATTCACATTTGTTGTGTCGGCAACAATCATCACAACTAATCCCCACAGGTTGAACTCCTCTAACACATCCTGGCGTCCTTCTGCAATTGTTTAAGCTTTCCCATCTTTCAATTTTAGTGCAGTCAACTTTATTTCTTTAGATTCATTCTTGAGGACCACGGCCTGATATTCAAAGCCCTCAATATGTTTGCCATCAAAGTGTATGCTCCACTTCTCCAGATGAAGCGTGCTCACCAAGTGTTTCTTCACCTGAGCAGCTCTCATGTAGATAGCCTTGTGAATTGCTGATTGACATGGGGTTGGGATTTTAATGCCCTCACCAGAAAGCTGGCGGCACACCACTGCTGCTCCGTGGGACAGCTTTGAGCATGTAAAAAGATGCCTTGCAATGTCTGTTGGGTTATACCTCCTTTTGCTCATTGATGCTGCATTGTCATCCTCCCAAGGACTGCCTGTACTGTTCTTGGCTGAGTACGTGCTACTTTCGAAACAATCAGGTAGCGCTAAGCTGGTAAGTGTGGACACAGTCGCTTCCATTGCCCTCTTTCGCTTGAATGGGTGGATGGTATTGGCACTAGCAGGTTTGCCAGTTGAATAACCAATGTGACCTTTGCTCTAAATTTGCAGTTTGTAGAGGTACTCATCCTCTTTGCACAACCATTCGCCTTTCATCTTAGTCATGTCAAACAGTTCATTCAATGAATCAAAGTTTTGTTTTTTTCTGTAGCGCTTGTAGTCTTTCAGAAGTTTTGCTAGTTTTGCACAAATGGTTTGATCAGATACATGCAGGAAGTTCAACGTTTTGCTTTAAGCTATACAGCAATTAAACTGATCCTCTCTCCATTCTTTGGCAGCGGATTCAAAAAAATTGAAGCGCCCAATGATGTGGTTTTTCAGGGGCATGCAACTCCGCTTGCTCAAGGGTGCTTCATAAATTGCCTCTTCTTGATGGGGCTTGAAACTGGACTTAGTTCTTTGTCCAGGTTTCCTTGTTCTTCTCCATGTTAGGAGAGCTCTTCTTGAACGACATATTGTCTTCTACTCAGCAACTGAAATAGGAAAGGCCTTAACGTCAATATTAACTATTTAACAAATTAAAGAAACTGTATGTATATATATATATATATATAATTTGAGTTTGTAAAAGCATGTTGGGTCTCAAATGAAAAGAAATTATATAAAAATTTCAAAAATATCCCTGATATTATCAAAAAAATTTTTTTAATAATATTAAGAACCGGTTTGATGTTCAAGGGTTCATAGCAATCCCTAAAAATTTTTTAAATCTAATATTATATTGTTAAATAAAACACATTCAAGGGGTGCCAGCAGATATATATATATATATATATATATATATATATATATATATATATATATATATATATATATATATTTATATACATACATATATATATATATATATATATATATATATATATATATATATATATATATATATATATATATATATATATATATATATATATATATATATATACATATACATACTCTGCTTGGTCATTTTTTAATTTTACCATTGTCAGGTCAGTTTTAGGTTTTTTTTTAAAAAAAATTATTTTGAAGACTGGAAAAACTTTTTTTTTTATTATTTGACTCAAATAATAAAAAAATAATATGCCCTAACCAAACTCTCAGTCAATGTAGCCACACTTCCTTGTAGCAGCAAGCTATAAGATAGTCGATGTAGCAACACTCTGTGCATATTATACAGTAAAAAAAATAAAAATTAAACATCCAAAATGTTTTTAAAAACATTCTAGTCTTTTACAGGGTTATTGATTTTTATAGGCGCGTCTATTTATTTTCATATGCGTGTTTATTCATTCTTATATGCGCATCTATTCATTGTTATATGCGTATTTATTTATTCTTATATGCGCATTTATTCATTTTTATATGTGTGTTTATTCATTCTAATTAATTTATATTTGCCCCAAATTCTAATTAATTTATATTTGTGTGCATCAATAACTTGTGCTTTCTTGATAAGCCTGAGCGTTAGAGTTTTCTTGAAATAGTAGGCTGAGACATGTTGAAGCCTGCTGCAGAAACATTTTCTTTTTGAATACATAGATTGTTTTCTTGTACACATAATTCAATTTTTTTTATTTGAGCGTTTATAGGTTTTTACCTTGTTTTTTATTAAAAAACAACTTGAATGCAGTCATGTCGTTTAATTCTCTTAACAACAAGATTTTGAACTGTGCGCTTAGATGAATTAAGAGAAGTGAAAATACTTGTCAGAGATTCATTTTTTTTAACTAAATACTTAAGCATTTCAATGTGCTCTTTTGTAACATATTTTCTTGTTTTATGATTGGCACTGCTATTTTCTCTTCCATTCATAGGGTAAACATTTGAGTATTGATAATAAATATAAATAACTAAATTTAAATCTAGATAAATAAACAATTAGATAAATAATAATTTAATCAATCAATCAATCAATAAATTTAATAATAAAATTATAAATAATAAACCATCATCGAATGTAAAAATCTTTGTCTTAAGTATTTTTAACCCCCTTTACCAGAAAACAAGAAAAATTTGTTTTGAAAAACTGTGCTTTTTTAAAACGCATATAAGAATGAATAAATACGCATATAAGAATGAATAAATGCGCATATACAAATGTATAACCCTATAATTTGCGTTTTTGTGGTTTTTTAAAAAAACATTAAATTTAATTAGTTTCCTCAATTGAATTAATGCCTTTTGTTATAATCTAACCTTAATTTTGTCAGTTTAAATACCATAGACAAGCTAAGAGTGTGTGTGTGTGTGCGTGTGCGTTTGTATATATATATATATATATATATATATATATATATATATATATATATATATATATATATATATATATATACACATATACATATACATGTATATGTATATGTGTATATATATATATATATATATATATATATATATATATATATATATACATATATATATATATATATATATATATATATATATATATATATATATATATATATATATATATATATATATATATATATATATATATATACATATATATATATACATATATATATATACACACACACACACACATATATATAATTATATCAACCCATCCCATTTTGACCCTCATGAAAAATTTTGATACACGGAGTGTTTTAAAATGTTCCCAAGGTATAATTTTCTAAATGAAATTTTTTAATATTTTTTATTTTGAATGACTATATATACTCGCACCATTCTTTTAAAGTTTAACTTTTTTATATTTTTTGAGTTTTTAAGGGCATTTTCACGCGCGAATAAAAATTTACATATCAGTAACTATATACTTATGTCATTACAAAAAATGGATGGTTTTTAATCTATACTGATTGTGTGCATTTTTATTTTTATTCTATTGGTTAACTGGTGGTATTTTAAAAATGCACAAATTTGTTATGAAATTAAAAAAGTTGATGCAAACAAAGAGACGATACTGTTGCAATTTAATCACCAGAATGTTTAGAACACCTGGTTGGAGAAACAGGCTCTATTGGTGCCTAAAACTTGTAGGAACTTGATTGTCCATAAAAAGTTAAGAAATAGTAAGGTAAGGATAAAATTATATCACTTTAAAAAACCTTCATGCAAAAACAAAACATATATAACATATAAACATATATAATATATAAACATATATATAAGTTTCTAACTAAATTTTAAAGTAATTTAAAATTAGATTTTTGAAAATTGCAGAGATTCTTGTGAACTTGCAGAAAAAAAATCAGACCATTAGGTAAAAATTAACAAAAATGGAGCTATTTTACAGCCAGGTCTTTGGCAAAGACATTTTGCTACAAATTCAAGTTGTATTTCTTTAAAATCACGCAGGTTCTTATTTCAAGTGATAAAATAGTCAAATAAAATAGATGACTATATTTCTTTCTCAAAACTCACAAGTCAAATGATAGTTTGACCCTATTGTTTTGACCTGCAAGTTTTCTGATTCTGCAGTTCAGTATTGTTTGACCTGCAAGTTTTCTGATTCTGCAGTTTTTAAATTAATAATTTCATAAGTTTTGATTTTTTAGTTTATCATTTAAAAATAATGTATGCCATAGAAGTAACAAATTGTTTAAAAACATGTCACAAAAGTAACAAATTGTTTAAAAACAATGGCTTGCAAAAAAGTTCAAAGTCAAATGTAAAAAACAAAAAAAATAACTCTTTTAAACCAATTTCTTTTCCTCCATTGATAGACTTTATTTAAATCAGTAAAGTATATAAAAAATAACATTTTGAGTTTATCTTGTCAAAATTAAATGTAATAATTTTTTAGCAGTGTCATTTTATTTGATCTACATTGCATTGTAATTTATTTACACTTTTAAGATCAAAGAGACTCTTAGCATATGTGTCATTATACTGAGGTGGTATAAAAATTATGGTAAAACCATACGAGGTGTCTGGATCCGTTAACCATGGTGCTGGATTAGCATCTTCTGACAGAGATCACTACATAGAAATAGTAAAAGAAATTTATTGAACTCAAAGGATAGGTCTCAAAGGGAGGTCTAAAATGATGTAAAAATGGAATCAAAGCTGAAATTCATTTGAGAGCAGTTTTTGTTGATAAAGACCAGCCACAAGGTCTGAAGTAATTTACCAGACTTCTGGTTAATTCTTGATATTCTAATTCATAGCTTGAAAAAATGCTTACAAATTATTAACTCTTAATTAACTTAGAAAAAACAACAACAATTGTTTCCAAACAACAACAGCAACAATTGTTTCTAAACAATTCATTTGGAATCACAGTAAGCTAAGAAGAACTGTCTTTTACTGTTGAAATGAGGCTTCAAAAAATGACAAAAATGATTCAGTTAGGGAACTAGTAATGAGTAAGCAATAGTAAGATAGTCTGTAATGAGTCTCAGAAAAAGAAAAATAACAATAAAAAGATTCACAAAAGTATCTAAACTTTCAATGTATCAGTATAAACTTTAACAACAGTTTATTCAGCTCAAAATCGCTCTTTATATGGACTTAATTGAGCAAAATAAATAAAATTAAAATTTTAACTAAGAAATAATTAAAATATTTCTCTTCTTTAGTTTGTTGCTTCTTTATTGGTTTACTCAAATTTTTACTCAAATAATTTTTTGTTTGTTGCTCCTTCATTGGAAGATTATTCAAATATATCATACACATATCTAATTTGCTTAGAAATAACAACTTAAAAAAATAGAAAGTAAAGGAATAGTGGCAATCAAAATGAGACATGGAAAATGAGCTTAAAAACCAACCAGCTTAGTTGATTGATACGCTTGGTGATATATATTGATAAGCATATATTGTAATATGAAGATAAAAAAGTGGTTAGAAAAGACACAAAAATATTTTTTGAAATAACGGTAATTTGTTAAAAACAAAATGAATGGTAATGTTTAAATTTAAAACAAAAGTGGCAGTAAAATAAATTTAGAACAATTTGATAACTATTCAAAAAAAAGATTAGACTTTTACCAAAAACAATATTCTTGTGCCTAATAGTGTGCTTAAAATATTATTTCATGGAAAAAATATTATTGCATCCTTTGTTCAGCCAAAATTGCTGAACCATCAAAACTTTCAATTTATTAAATTTTGATGACTAAGCTTGTGTTTCATTTGTATATAAAATTTACTAACACAATTTACAGCTACCAAACTTTAATATAAGAAATTTTTGGAATGTAAATATTTTTATGATATGAATAATAGTTTTATATGAAAGGGGGAGGGGGAATATGTAAAAAGATTTTATATTATTAATTGAATAATTGATGTATTTAGGAACAAAATTAATTTATATCATATAGTATTGTTAGTAAGTATTATCCATTTATAAAATATCAATAAAAAAAATGATAAAGTAAAAAAATGATTAAACTTTTTAGCTTATTCATGTATGTATTCACCCAAATTTTATCTTATCCATGTATTTATTCACACAAATTTTATCTTATCCATGTATGTGTTCACCCAAATTTTATCTTACCATGTATGTATTGATCAAAATTTTATCTTATCCATGTGTGTATTCATCCAAATTTTAGCTTATCCATATATGTATTCCTCCAAATTTTAACTTATCTATGTATTTATTCACCCAAATTTTATCTTATCCATGTATTCTTTAAAATTTTACCAAACAAAAAATGAAACTTACTTATAACCTGTAAAAATACTTTGAACGGTTCCCAATCTAAGCAAAATTTTAACTTATCTTCTTTGCTTTGAAGATCGCACCATTTGTTTGAAACATACTTAGTTAGTAGAGTTGTACAGTAGCTTTGTGATACTGATGGTAGCAAGTTTAAAAAATTAGCCTGCAAACAAAGTTTTATAATTTAATCAGATACAAAAGATAAATATTTTTAAAATGAAGAATAAAAAACCAATCTTCATTAATTGTCACTTTTTTAAATTGAAAATACAATTAATAAATATATTGCCATATCTTAGGATATCTAAACCATATGATCAAAAGTGTTACTGCTTGAGTATAAATTGTTAATCATTATTAGAACATTTTATTTAACTTGCTTTCTTGTTGGTTTGCTTATTATTATTATTATTTTTTTTTTTTTGCGTGTCTGCGCAAAACAAACACGAGAACAGCGGGAATAATAGAAGAAATTGTTTAAAAAAGCAATTAAAACAAACAAGGTCAAACATACTTTGGTTTAGCGTAAATAAAAGAAATTGTTAAGAAAAGTAAGTAAAACAAACAATAAACTACAAACTTTAAGCATTTTTAGTTGACAGAAGTTACTTAATTTACTAAATATTTAATAAAACATTTTTAATACACATTTAAAAATTTTCTTTTTAATGTCTAAAAGCCAGTTTAAAAAAGATTTATAAAGTTAAAAAATAGTTAAAGCTAATAAAAAAACTTTAGAAACATTTTTAATAAAAACTAATAGAAACAAAAAAATTAGTTTAAATGCTTTTGTTTACATGTATACTAAAGAAGTTGTCATTGTTACTAAACAATGTTAAAGAAAATTTTTATTACATCTGAAAAAAAAATGTCTCGCTACTAAAGTAAAAACTATAAGATATAAATTACCTGATTTATTAGCGCATCTATTGTTAAAAAAAAATAGCTATTTAACTCTGATGTAATTTCTTCATTATAAAGCTTTATATCAAGTTCACAATAAAACTTGAACAATTGCATCTTATCTGATTGTTTCTAAAAAAAAAAAAAAAAGATTACTATGTTATGCATGGCATATCAAGAATATTTTAGACATATCACTAAAAAAAAAGTTTTGACTTTTATGTCAACTTTTGATTGTTGATCTTTATTTGCATTATTTGTGAGTTTTAACTGTAACTGTTAGAAACACTAAACTTAACTGCACCTGGTAGAAACACTAAACTTAACTGCACCTGGTAGAAACACTAAACTTAACTGCACCTGGTAGAAATACTAAACTTAACTACACCTGGTAGAAACACTAAACTTAACTGCACCTGGTAGAAAGACTAAAAACCATCTCTAAATCTTATTTCAGCCAAAGCCCAAAATTAGATTCTCAAGCGGTCAAAGGTTAGTCTTACTTTTAAGATATATACACTATTAGATTTAAATCTTGTAATTTATGATACAAATACAACTTGATAACTAATCAAGTTTAAATATATGGATACATTTGTTTTAAGTATTTTTATAATATTTACAAATATTTACAGGTAAGGCTTAATAATAAATAAACTTAAAGCAAAGAATTTTAAAGATAGAGATTTAAAAAGCCATAATCTTTATGTAGATCATGACTTTTAAATGATAACTATATTAAAAATTAATTTTGGAGTTTTAATAGTTTATCATAATAAAGATTTGCATTTTAGAATTACTGATGATCAGAAAAATTTGAGATAAGTAAAAAAGAGCTATTAGATTCAATTAGATTCAAACTTGTGATAGATATGTGAAATGGCCAGAGAAAGTGTTACTTGAGGTTATAAACAATAGTAATAATTCACCTAAATGTTTGTTAAAACTGCTGCTAATGTTTTCCTAATCTCTACTCATCAATTCCCATAGTTTATTAGAATTGATAGATATGCCCATACAAAACCAAATTGAAATTGTTGAATTACCTGCTAATACCAGCATTTGGCTTCACTATGCGATTTAACAGTATATTTACTGATCAAAGATGTCTACAATAAAGCAACCCAGGATATGGTGTCTACTTTTCCCGGAGTTATAACAAACAGACCAATTTTACAGGACTTTTAAACAAGGTCTGGAATAAAAGTATGACAAGACTCAATATTTTATCTGGCTTTGAATTATTTGGAATATTTTCTGTACAATCCTTCAGTTAATCTGTCAGAAGCTTACTTGCAATTTGTGTGTACTTTAAAGGCTGGTTACTGACTAATCCAGGCCTTTTTGATCAAATAAAGACAAAATGATGATGCAAAAACAGCCAAGCAAATTAATCAAACAATAGACAACACAAAAATAACTTTACTAAATATCGACTGGGACAAATTAAGATCAGACACCTTTTAATGTAATTACTGATCCAAGATCTACTATTGGTACAAACAAAAAACATTTGGGTTTGGTTGTGAATTTTTTCATGGCACTTCTTTGTTAACAATAATTCTTGTTTTTGCCGCCATATATACTTTACTTCATCACCTAGTGAGCCAGAAACACTTTAAGTACAGTTATAATACAGTTAAAATACTAAAGATATTTTAGGTAGCACAGTTTGAATGATAAGCTTTAAGTACAGTACTAATACTAAATAATACTAATACTAATACACATTACTAAAGAAATAATACTAAATTTTAGGTATCACAGCTTTATTGATGTTATGAGCTAACTACTATTCTTTACAGCTTTTTATAATTATAACAGTGTAATGTAAACAGTAATGTAATGGAATAAGAACTAATAGATATAAACAGTAAAATAGTAATATAAAAACTAATAGATATAAACAGTAATAGAGCAACATAAAACTAATTTCTATAATGAAAATTATTTATCCCAGTTTGTATACAAAGAAACTAAAACTGCTTATTCTATTTTAATATAGTTTTATATCAAAGTTAATCTTCTCCTAGGTAAGTTTCCTTTACCATGGCTAAGGATTCTGTTGTTTTGTTGCTCTGTTTAGTGCATTTTTGCACAAAATAGTATCAGATTGCAATTTTAAATGATCACTAAGGTGAATATTTAAAATAATCTCTGAATGTCTCTTGGTCTAATTGAAAGTATGGCTTTATAAGAAATACCAGCGGATCATCGATATCTAGTTTTTCAAATAGATCTTATTTTATACTAATAGTAGAAAGTAAAAAATAAAAACATTTTTTTAATGGAATTGATTTTAAAAGCTCTTTAAAATCTAGCATTTATAAAACATTCTGTTTTGTTTCTAGAAAATAAATGCTGTAATTAAATTTAAAAATTAAAAAAACTAAGTTGAAATTGAAATTGAAAATGAATTGAAATTTAAACAAAAATTAAATTAATTAAAATTTACTTTTTGTTTTAAGCATTATAAACAGGGATGCGGAGTCCCAAAAAGGACTCTGGATTTGAAAGTCACAAAAAGATTACTTTATCCTAGTTTTTGGTATCCAGGAGCTCTAAAAATATAAATAAGTTTATGGACTACTAATAGGAAAAAAATGAAGACTTTTAGGTTAGAGGAACAATTGTTTCTTGAACCCAGAGTACTTAGGTATAATGGCGGCAAGGACTCTGGGACTTCAGGACTTCGGGCTTAAAAACAATAAGTTTCAAGTCATTAAATTTCATGAACTTTTTTCTTATAGCAGATCATAAGTCAACAATCATGTTTAGTGTTTCTGGACACTACAGACTTGGAAAAAGTAGAGATATAAAGCTAGAGTCCTTTTGGGACTCCGCATCCCTGATTATAAATGATATCATTAAGCTCAAGAAAAAAATTGATAACCTTTAAACAATATTGGTTCTTTAATTAAATTGTTTTTTTACATATTTCATAATAATTCAATTGGTATTCGACTTTTTAAAAAAACCAGCTGTTTTTTTTTACTAACAAAAATGTTTTTGTAAAATTGTTTTATTTCTTAAGTTACTTAAAACAAATTATCTATAAAAATTATCAAATTTTTTACTTACTAATTTTGTTTGAAGAATATTAACTAAAGCTCCTTGGAAATACCTTTTTCCATCAACTTGGAAACGAGATAAGATTTGCATTAACTAAAAAATAATATCAATAGAAATAAAAATAAACATTCAAGTAATAAACAAAAACTAAGCAATATTTAAAAAGAAAAAAAAAAACCTTTTTTAATTTATCTAACTTAATTTAAATAGCTGCTATAATAATAACAATAACTTTATTGCTTAAAACATATGGTTTTTAACTAAAAATAAAAAAGTCAATATTAACAAGTATTGTTGCTACTTATTTCTTTTTTAATTTTTTTTTTATAAAAAATTATTATTATTTTTGAAACTTTTATTTCATTTTGCTTCTTCTGCGTATCTGCAGCCATATTCACTTCTCTCTGTTAAACCTTGTGATAAGCTATTGCCTGGTTATAAGTAAAACAGCAGTTTTTAACGCTAGTAATGAAATAAACTTGTATTCTTATGTCTTGATTTGGTTAACGGCGGAAGTAAATTAAGTCATCAAAAGGCTGTTAATGCCAAAATATAACCCTGCTATATCCTTCAGTTAAAATTGCTATCAGAGAAAATTTCTATAATATTAAGAAAAATAAAAAATTATATCCAATCAAAACAAGCGTAAACTAATAACTCTACTTTTATATTAAATAAGCTATAATATATACCATATCATATTTAAATGATATGGTATATATTATAGCTTAATTTAAATTTTTTTTACAATTAAGGGATAAACCCTTAATTGTAAAAAAAATTTATGTATATAAAATGATACACTTTATGTATTATATTTACATACTTATTAAATTTTTAAATAAATATTTTAATAAAATGTGATGTATTTTGCATATAACTCTAATGCATGCATTGTTACGAATATATGTGCTTGTTAAATACATGTGTGTTTGTATAACATTTGTGTTTATTTATGTATAAAAGCAAACATGCATGTGCTTTAATACACAAAAAGACAACTACATGAATATATCCATACATACATATATATAAAGAGGCTTGGTCAGGAAGCGGGAGCGATCGCTCTCAATTACTGACCACGGAAATAATACTTAGTTGTGAAAAATTGGCCAGATTTTTCATTTGTTTTGAGAACATTTCAAAAAACAAAAACAAAAAACGCAAAAAAAGAATAATTGGACTGATGAGAGACAATAACAACAACAAAAAAATTACAAAAACAATTACAAAAAAAAACAAAAAACTAGGAAAATAAAATATCTTTTAATGCGAAAAAACTTAAAGCAAAATAAATTATACTTAGAACAAATATTTACAAAGCATCGCTCTTTTATAATTTTTTTATAAAATTAGGCATATTTTTTATATAAAGTAACATCTCCAGGTTGCTTAAAAAGGAAACAAACTTTTATTTATCAAAGAGTGTAATATAACTTTTATTTATATATTATCTTATTTCCAGTGCTGGATTAAGGAGGGTTGGGGCTAGAGAGGGCTATGGCCCCAGGCCCATTAAAAGTCAAGAAGACTTTTTTTTAAAGTCATTTTTACGATGTGGCACATAAAAAGGCTTCCAAAATAAAAATAGCCCCCGGTCCCAAAAAGTCTAACAAGATTCTAATAAAACTAACGCTAGTTTTAGTTTTATTTAAGCTAAATTATTTTCTAAATAAAAAATATAATTTTTTTAATAACTATTTTATGCTTCGCGTAGTTTGAAAATTTTAACATATTTGAAACAATTCTTCTTAGTGAGATGAACAAATGAAATAATTAAATCATTGAGTTACTGTAGAAATTAAATTAACTAGATAGAAATCAACTAAAAAGGTTAAAAATACTTTAAGATGAGGAAGCGAAACTGCTTCACAATATTGCTGATGATGTTTAGTGAGTGGGCTTTTTAATTTTAATTAGTATTTAAAACAGAAAAAAGAATAACAAGTTTGTAAGAATGGCAACTGAAGCAAAATTATTGAGAGTTAGTAAACCAAAATTAAAAAACTTTTCTTTATACCTAATAACTTTGTCTATATATATATATATATATATATATATATATATATATATATATATATATATATATATATATATATCAATAGTCAATATTCAAGAGCGATTGCTCCCGCTTCCTGACCAAGCCTATATATATATATATATATATATATATATATATATATATATATATATATATATATATATATATATATATATATATATATATATATATATATATATATATATATATATATATATATATATATATATATATATATATATATATATATATATATATGAAGAGCTCATTTTCAAAACGCTGTAAATCCATCTTTTGGGTTTTCAGTAAATCGAACTTTTCTCCTGCATAAAGAAATTAAGTATTTTGGAATAAGTTATTATTGATTTAGTTAAACATGTACTTTATTAATAAGACTATAATGTCTACTGAAATCGAGCGGTATGAAATCGATGTATATTTTCAGTGGTTATTTTTGTTTTGTTTTAAAACGCTGTATATCCAAGTATTATTTATTAACAAAACGCTTTATATCAATTTCATTAATAAAATATATCTATTAATGAAACATAATATTATTTTATTATGCATTCTAAGATCTACCTTAAAATTTTGTTCTCCTTTAATATAAATCAGCAACTTTTTTTAAACAACTCACAAGTGCAACTATAAAAATATATAAGGTGTTAATGAGTATTTTATCTTGTATTCAATAACGTTAATAAAAAAAACAACAAAATAAATCATGTTATGCTGGAAATTTTTTTAAATATTTGTATCTTGAATTAAACATGTTTACAAAATTCACAGCTAAAAAACATTTAAATCAAATTATGAACTATCTTCTTCACTAAGGCTAGCATTATCTTCAGTGGCATTACAGAGTAGTGTTTTATACATACTAAGTATTCTACCTTCTGCTCCTACAAGACCGAGAAGACGAAAAACATTGTCTTTCTTAGCAAGTTTAACACAGTTATTTAATTCCAAACGTTGCGGTCTAAATGTCTCCCATTTCTTCCGTTTTTTAAGGATACTGTGTGATTTTGGCTCAGAATGGTAACTAAATACAACTACTTCGAGCTTGTCTGAATTTATAAGAAGTTTTTTTTCTTCACTGATTTTAAATGTTTTTTTGCTCATGACATACTTTTTGACTTCTGATTTGAAGTCATGTGCTGACCAATTCTGCCCGTAAACCATGACTTTTCCATGCCGGCTAAGTATGTTTATGTATTCATTAGGCTCAAAAATTTGGTCTCTTTTTTTAATATCTAGCTGAACTCGACCAAACACGCGATCAGCTGGCAGATATGAGTGACCTCGTTCTGGAAAAGTATATGTAATCTGCAGTTTATTAAAATATTGTTTTCTTAGAGCTAGAAGCATACATGTCATATTTATATTTTTGTTCTGGCCATAGCATGCATCAGAAAACAATCGAAGTGACGAGGCGTTGAAACATTTATCTTTTAAAACATTTTTAAGTAGATGTTCTATAGCTGAACAGATCATATTCGAATCTTTCCTATTTTCACACTCCATCCAAGTAAAAAAATATATATCGTTAACAGACTGAGACTTATCACCTTTATGAATAACAACACCAAGGACATAAAAATAAAGCTGTCTAGAATAGTAGGCTTCTCCGATTGATAATTTTGGTAGTACAAGGTTCTCCATCATGTCAAAACAGATAGTGATCTCATTGGGATGAATATAATTGAGAAGACTATAAAATTTTCTGGCTTTCGTTCGATGAAGAATGAAAAAAGCAGTTTTTAATTTTTTTTGGTTATCAGTAATATTTTGGTTTTTCATAGCCAACTTATATGTTTGACATGTAGAGCATGTATCTGTTGCTGGGTATCCAAAAGCTAAATTGAAATGATTCATAAATACCCCATAATAATAATGGTAGCCTACAGTAGCTACAGTATAAGCATTGTTTTTTATCCAAAAAAAGTTCGTACATCCGGTTTACATTTAAATCAGAGGGTAAATATTTACGTCCTGGAGCACCTTTTCTTCCATAATGACTTGCTCTGCAATTAAAAGACTGAATATGGTTTTTAATAACTTCTTTCTTTTCAGAAAAAGCTATTTTCTTCCTGTCTCCTCCTCTATTTTCAGGTCTGGTTGTTCCATGTTCATACCAGTGTCTTCTCTATCAGGTTTTATGGCTGGAATAAATTAATAAAATATTAACTTTTACTCATTAATTTTTTTTAACAAAATATACATTCTATTTCTGAATTAAAAGTAAAGTAATTTTATACTTACACAATACTGAACAAAATGAAGTTTGGCAAACTCGTACTTTAATTCCCTCGCAGCATAAAAAGTACTCAATACTCATATTTCTTAACTTTATTCGATTATTATATTTCACTCTGACTCTTTTAACACTGATTATATTAAGCATTGACAGTATAGTAGCATCTTGTGATACTTTATTTGCAATACTATAGAATTCTGTATGATGTTTTAGCAAATTATCCTTTGTTATATCTCGAGCCTGAAATAAGTCAATCAATAAATAATTATTTTGCCATAAACACAAATTATACCAAGTAATCTTACATTGTGTATAATAAAACTTTAAACTCATAACTAAATTATAATTTCAACATACGAAGATCATTAAATTAAAAAAACTCACTTTGCAGTAACCTGAAACATGATTACATGATATAGTAGGAATTTTTCCTCTGCTTGAATGTCTAAATAACTTATTTTTCTCTCTTGCAGAGCATTGTTTTTTTTTTTTCTCGTGATTTTAACGTTGACACCACACTTTCATCTAAACCATCCAAATCAGCCATCTTTATTATTATTATTTAAATATGACTATTGCGCTTGCGTGGAGTTAACTTTATATAAGCACCGATTGGTCAAAAAAATATACAGCACATTGAAAATAAACTAAAAAAATTATACAGCGTTTTGAAAATAAATAATTTTTAGAGCCTAAATTAAAAAAAAAAAATTAAACCTAATTAATTAGTTACAAACATGACTTAAAAGTATCTAACTTTCTCTTCAAAATTATCCACTTAACGCAGTTTTTTCAAAATTGGCGCTTACCACGTTTTGAAAATAAGCTCTTCATATATATATATATATATATATATATATATATATATATATATATATATATATATATATATATATATATATATATATATATATATATATATATATATATATATATATATATATATATATATATATATATATATATATATATATACATATATATATATATATATATATATATATATATATATATATATATATATATATATATATATATATATATATATATATATATATATATATATATATATATATATATATATATATATAGTCATGGACAAAATTAAGTAACATTGATAAAATCAATTTTAAATATGACTAAAGTAAGAAACATCTATGTTTTTATTAGGAAATACAATGTTTTGTCAGTAACTATTTATTAAAAAGTAATAATATTAAAAACATTTTGTTAAAAAGGGACTAACCTACAAGCAATGTGCTGAAAAATATCAAATATCAGTAAGTGGTGTTAGAAAGATGTGTATAACATATGAAACAACTGGTTCTGTTGAAAATCAGAAAAGACTTGGTTGCCCCCTAAGACTTTAACAAGAACTGATATCCTAATTGCACGGATAGCAAAAAAAAAATCATCAATAACCTCAAGATAGTTTGTTAAAAACCTTAAATTAAATGCTTCCAGTCAAACTATACAGAGAAGGCTTAATTCAAGTGGTTTAATAGACCGTCTTCAGAAAATTAAACCCCTCATTAGTAGTATAAACAAAAAAATTGTTTAGTATTTGCAAAATTGCATATTAACAAGGGTGAGGCATTTTGGAACTCATTGTTATGGTCTAATGAGAGTAAATTTCAAATATTTGGCTTTAAAAAATGACAAAGAGTTTGGCGCAGACCTAGTGATGCACTCTCATCTTCTCACTGGCTCACTAATGGTTTGGGGATGCTTTGCTTCAAATGGTGTGGGAAGAGTGGTAAAATATGAAGGTATAATGACAGGGTAATTGTATATTAATTTGCTTTCAAATAACTTATGCCAATCTGCTAAAGAAAAGAATTTAGATCAAAAATTCTTTTTTCAACAAGACAACAACCCCAAACACACCAGCAAAGTGGCACAACAGTTCCTCAAAAAAAAGTAAAGTTAACATCCTTAAATGGCCACAGCAAAGCCTGGACCTTAACCCTATTGAAAATTCTTGGGCAATTTTAAAATCTAAAATACCTCCTTCAAAACAAACAAATATAAAAGAATTTTATAAAGTTCTTAGTGAAACTTGAAATTCAATTGGTGCTGACGTCACGTCAAAGCATGTAAAAAGCATGCCAAGACGTTTAGAAGCAGTTGTCAGTCAGAAATCAGACATGATATTCTTGCATTTGTAATAATAATTATTGACAAAACATTATACTTCATAATAAAAACTTTGTTTCTTACTTATGTCACATTTAATTTGGACAGAAAAATTGTAAGATAGCTAATTTCATTTAATAGAGCCACTTTTGCAATGAGTTAAAAAGAGTTATAAATATTTTTTTTCTTTTTTAGAATCAAATTTTAAAAAAACATAAAACTTTTGCAGTTATGTAGATCCTGACATAAATAATTTTGTTTTTATTGTTTGAGTTTTAATTTTATCAACAATGTTTAATGTCTTTCTTTAAGACAAAGCCCTGTTGAGGTTGCATGAAACTTTTTTTATTGTATACCAAACATAATTATAAATTATACCAAACATAATTATAAAAATTTTTCACAAAAATTTTTACAAATACATCATACATTTATTTGTGTGTAGCACTTTATATTAAATATTATTTAAGAAATATTTTTGAAACACTGTTAACTTTTTTTGGTTTTTAGAGAATATTAAAATATTATAATTAAAATGTTGAATAAAGTTTTTTGTATGTTTTGTAAAGTTTCATTTTAGCCTAAAAAAACTTCATTTTAAAAGTAAAATAACTATGGAATAATTAGTTGTCAATATCTTAAACAGAAAGAACACAGTATAATGTACACAGTTTTAAGGAATTAATATACACTTTAAACACTAGAAGCATAAAACCTCCATTTTGGAGGTTTTATGCTTCTAGTGTTTAAAGTACAATAACATTACTCAGTAATTAATTAATATACAGACCCTAAACAACAGGATTAGAATACCAATTATTTTCTTCTGTTTTAAAACCGGCCATTTAGATTCTTTTAATTAATGAACACTCAAATTCTCTGTTAGTTTAATGGAGAGATATATACATGCACCCTTGAATATGGCTGCAGGTTGACATACTTTTAAAGAATTTTTTTTTCAAAATACTAGGAACCTGTCCAATGTTTAAGAGCCTTGAGAAACCCCTTAAAAAATTTTTATTTAATTTTTTAACCTAGTGTTTTTTTTAATATATATACATATATACATATGTACATATGTACATATATATATATATATATATATATATATATATATATATATATATATATATATATATATATATATATATATATATCAGGGCTTGTGATGAAGAAAATTGCCGAGCGTGTTATATCACGCTCATAAAATTATAATATGTTGTCAACAAGCACAATTTATGAGCGCTTGGGGTCAGGGCTACCAGAGCGATTATGAAATTTGAAAATTGCGAAAGACTGTTTATAAAAAGCTTTCTATTTGTTATACGCCTTTCATTTGTCAATGTTTGAAGTAGTATCTACAACAGCGCATTTATACTACTTCAACAATTTAGTTTTTTATACTTCCCAACTTTTTGTTTTTTATTTGCGCCAGATCGCTATTTTTTTAAATTATTAATGGTAAAAAAAAAACAACCAAACAAAAACGCAAGTGCTTAATAAGTTCTTATAATAGTGTTGAAGAATAAATTTGTAGCTAAAATTTTTTGCTTTTGTTGTTTTGATATGTATTTAAAACGCTGTTAAACTTAAAATTTAAAATTTTGTTAAACTTAAAACTTTAAATTTACGATTAACGGTTTTCACATTTCTTGATATTTTTTTAATAAATATAAAGAATAATTTATATTCACATTATGTTTCCATGCGCCTTGGTTAAAATAATTAACATTTCATTATTGAAATTAGTTGTAACAACTTCAAACTGTTCATTCATTATGTTAGTGCAAAATGGAAAAATCCTGAAAAAACAGCAAAACAGAAACGTGCAGAAAGCGAGTGACATAATGCTTTTATTTTATTAAAGTACTTTGTATAAGGAAATAAGAATAAGGAAGACGGAGTTTTACTGTTAAATCAACAAGTTTTATCATTACCTAAAAAATTTAATTACAAGTATTTTATAAAAAAACCATATAAAAGCTTATAATTTTTTCTGTCCCAAACTTTGGAACGAGCGTGATTTTATACTCTTGTTATAAGCTGAGCGAGCATTGTTTATTGTGCCTAGAAGGTTTAAAAATACCATTTACAGGCGTGTTTCACGAGCCTGGTATGTTTCACGAGCGCGGCGCAATCAAGCCTGCTTCATTACAAGCCCTGATATATATATTAATATAGATCAAATCTTGAATCATATCACCTAAATATTTGTGAATGGAATTTTGAATCTAAAATTTTTTTTTTCCTGTTTCTAATTGTTAAAAGTTTTTTTTATAAGAAGTCAAATGTCTGAATGTATTTGGTTAGTGATTTAGGGTAACTACTGATTTTAAAACCTTAATTTATTACATAGTGCAGTGGCATGACCAGGAAGTGGATGCAATTAAACTCTACATCTGACTACGCATATAATTTTTAGTTGCAACAACATGGCCATGGCTTTAAAGTTAAGTTTTATTTGCGCATTTCAAAAATGCGCAAATAAAACTTAACTTGACTAACAGAGATAATAACAGGCGGTAGTGATATATTTATAGAGCGCTTGCTTCAAAAGCAAGAGGTTCCAAGCTTGATCCCCACCATGTCCCAGGTAGTACCACGCTCAACTTGTTTCTCAGTGCAGCGACCTTATTCATCAAGGTTTGTATTTCCAAGTTAAAGAGTTGAATGAGGGTTAATACCACAATTAAGTAGCCTCCTCGTTTGTAGTGGCTTTCTTGTCCTTGTTGATACGAATTAAAATCAGTAAAAAAAAAACTTACTAAAAAAAGAAATAAATTCTTAACAAGAAAAACTTAACTAAAAAAAATAAATTATGTTTAGATTTAATAATTTCTAAACTTTTCTCGTTTATAATTTTTTAATTAAAAGTATAATAGAGGGATGAGATAAATAAAATTATAAAAGAGAAGTAAAAACAAAAACCTACAAAAAAAAAATAAAGTACAAACTTACTATTAAGGATCATTTAATAAGGAAAAAAAT
The DNA here is from genome assembly GCF_038396675.1 of Hydra vulgaris. Classification (NCBI taxonomy): domain Eukaryota; kingdom Metazoa; phylum Cnidaria; class Hydrozoa; order Anthoathecata; family Hydridae; genus Hydra; species Hydra vulgaris. Next base: position 17,174,045 of record NC_088934.1, on the reverse strand, counting down.
GTTGCCAGCAGTGTCTATAAAAATGTTTAAAAAAAACTCTGCAATGCACCAGCCCTGTGAATCAGAAGTCTATAATGATCAGTATTCAAACTGCAGCCTAAGTTAAATTTAACAACTTTATATTTCACTTAAGTTTATCTGTTTATTATACTATAATATATACAGATAATAATTGGTCGAATACAGGTTAACTCGAACTTTTTTTATCTCAAACTGTTTTATTTGGACCCCTGAAATCATTTAATTGATTACTATTAAAATTCTCTGGTTGAGTCAAACCTTGGATAATTCAGACTTTGTTAAGTTGAACTACTTTTTTATCCCCATTACAACAATTTCCTTTGGTTAAAACTCAAAGATTTTATATGGGAAATAAAGAAATCAAAATAATTTGATCAAATTTTTTTTTGGAAGTCATTCCATATAAAACAGCAATAATAAAGTAAATAACAGCAGCCTAATTTTCTATATTTTTTTGTTGTATTTAGATCTGAATAGAATAGACCATTAATAGATGTTAAATAATGCTACAAGTATTAATTAGTGTTACAAGATAAATCATAATGAAATAATGTATATTTAATATTTATACTCAAGCATTGAATAAAAAAAATTGCCTTAACTCGAACTAATATCTTAAATCAGTCAAAGATTGACTTAACTGGAATTTGCATTAGCCTAACATTCAATAAGATGATCTATTTACTTTGGTCCCTTACAGGTTCAAGTTATCAGGAATTAACTGTATTATAAACTAATATATAAGGGACATATTACATTCTAAGTGAATTATAATCTTAATTTGTTTTTTTGCAAACTAAAAGCAAGTTTTTATTGATGATTTGTGAGTGGGCTTTTTAATACATTTGTATGATTGTTTTATCTCTGATACGGTGCTTGTTCACCTGTTAGCCATTTTATATAATTGTATTTTTGTGTTTTGTTCGAACCTCTGGCAGAGTGCTCGTCCATTTGTAATTGACTATGTGTATAAGTATGTTTGTGTTCAGTCGCCTGTATGCGACTAATATGTTTATTTAATTATCTGTTTTATTAACTTTGATAATTACTATTATTTAAATTTCATTAAAAATGCTGTTGTTGAAAGTATTGTTTTTATAAAATCAACCGTACAAATTGTTTTAAAAGATTTGCATTTAAATAATAAAAAATTAATCTGTTTATACAATTTACTAAACTTTATATAATTTTTAATAAAACTTACTCAACTTTACATAACTTTAAAATAAAAACTTTTCTTTTTATAAGCAATCAAATGTAAGTTGTCGCTTTACTTAAAAGCATTTTGTCAATATAAAAATATTTGATTACAAAAGATTACAAAAGATGTTACAAAGCCAATTTTTTTAGCGTGTTGAAACTTAATTTTTTCAGACATAAATAAATTTAAATGTTCTTAAAACATCTAAAAAGCTGTGGTTAAGTTGTCACAACTAAATATCATATACGTGGTCAGGAATTGAATGCAACTGAAACCATTTACTGACCAAACCTGGTATAGTATTCATTGTCATCAAAAAATGTCATGTTACATTATGTTACCTTATGTTAATTTTTTTAAATTCAAAATGTTTATATTCTTAATTTTTCCTATTCCCCCTTTTAATTAAAGATACTCAACTTTTGTTTTAATTACATTGTGTACTGTGGGTCATTTACTTTAAATATTATAGAATAAATGTTTTATGAAATTAGCTTGATTCAAATTTAATGATACTTTAAATAGAATCTTAAACCAATTTTACAATTTGATATAAAATTTTGCAGAATATTTATATATGCGTATATATACATGTTGGTTGAAGACTATTGAAATACTTTCAAAATTGATGCTAATTAACCAGTTTATATACAAAAAAGGAATCTTAGTCACACGCTACTTAAATATTTCATCTTTATAGGGATTTAAAACTTATTCAAGTAGCAGAATGTTAGAAAAATAATTGAATGGCCTTGCCATTCAATTATATTTGCCAGAAAAGTAATTAAATGTCAATTTATGTAGAAATTCTTTCAGATATAGGCAGGATTATCAGCATATTTTTGGCTTCTAGAGAGAGACGTTTAGAGTTGCTATTTGAGCCTTAAATAATTGGCTATGGTTGAATAATAATAATTATTAACTTATATTTATAATTATTATTTTGTTAAAACATTTTTACAATTTTTTTTGAACACACAAAAAATTATATTTTAATTTGTCAATTGATTCTCAGGTTACAAGCTATTTGAAGTTGACATATCATTGTATTTTTGCTACAATGAAAAAAAATATTGTACATGATAAAATTCTTTGATTTGGAAGGTTTATCAGAAACAAAAATTCAGAAATTCAAGAAACTTACTTCTTCATTTCCAACTGCGCACCGATGGGTTTTTAAGTTTAAACGTGGTTATACAAGCTATATAGTGAATGTCCAAAAAGTGCAACAACATCAGAAATCATTAAGCAAGTCTATGATACTGTTTATAAAGATCCAAGTTTGACTAAGCATGAAATTACTGAAATTACATACTCAATATTTTACATGGAGATTTACATATAAAAGAGTTGTTCAAAAGGGTAGTGCTGCATTCATAAATAATTCAACAAAAACTGAAAACAAATTTCTTATTGTAATTTGGAGGGTTTCAGGCAGGATAAACCCAATTTTGTGCTTCATTATATACAACTATGAATGACACTTGGATCTACCCTCATAATCCCAAACTGAAAGAAAAATTTTTTACAGTGAACTAAAGCTGGTTCTTCACCTACAAAACAGGTGAGGTCAGAATGGTCAACAAAAAAGGTTATGCCATGAATTTTTTAGGATAAAAAAAGGGGTTTTATTGATTATCTTAAAAAATATAAAATAATTAACTCTGAATATTATTATTATCTTATGGACCAGTTGAATACAAAAATTAATGCAAAAGGATCTAGTTCACAGAAGAAAAGATTCATATTTTAAGAAAATGCAAATGATCACAAAAGTCTTTTTTAATTGGTTAAATTGAATTAATTACAGTATATTGAATAACCATCATATTCACCAGGTTTGGCTCCTTCCGACTATTACATGTGCAGAAACTTAAAATAATTCCTTCCTGTAAAACATTTTTTGTCGATTGAAGAAGCTATTGTAGCATGGAACAGTATTTTGCAGAGCTTCTGAAAAATCACTATAGAGGTGCTATAAAATTATGGGAGGAACATTAGAACAAGTATGTTCAAGTTGAGGGAGAGATATATATATACAGGGTGCGTACGGTATTTGAGGATATCCATATATGTGACTGTAATTTACAGAAAAGAATTTTTTTTCTTTTTCTTTTTCTTAGATCATCAATTGAGGACTATGAAGTACCACAAGAAATGAAGAGACATGCAGTTCTCATTGCTATATGCACGAAACACACCGATTTAGAAATCTTCAATTTTCTTAATTGCATCCGATCATTTGTACATCATAGGTTCGTCATGAATTGGAAGCATCAGCTGGCGATGTATAAATTGTTGAAGAATGCAAAAGACATGAGGAATGTTCAGACACTACTAGATACACAATAAATACACAATTTGTCCAACAAGTGCAAGAGATCCTTCACAAAAGCCCTTCAAAGTCCATGAGGGTCATTGCAAGTGAACTTAATGTCTCTGAGGGTCTAATCCGTCAAGTTGTCCTAAAGACCTCTGCTATAAGTCTTACGTTATATGCAGAGGACAGTTTATGTCTGCACAAACTCGGAGCCAGAGACTTATTTGAGGAAAACGTCTCTTAAATAAGCTTCAGCATCCTGTAGTTCCTGACATGTTATGGTTTTTTCCTGACAAAAAAAAATTTTGATCGAGACCAAAAAGTTGATTGGAGAAAGGACAGGTGGTTATGCTCAAATCCTACAGAGGTTCCCCGTGTTATGCACACTTCATGTGCATAACACGGGGAACCTCTGTAGTTGCGGTTTTCCATGACTGTCATGGTGTTAGGAGTTGCAAGCAACAAAGAATATGTTATGCTTCCACACTTCTTTCAACAGGGGCTTTGGGTGAATGCTGCCGCCTACATAGAGGTTTTAGAAACAGTTGTGAAGCCCTAGATCGATAATATATATGGGGACAGATCATACGTATTTCAGCAAGACTCTGCTCCTGCACACAAAGCCATGACAATGCAAGATTGGATAGCCAAAAATTTTTATGACCACATCATCCCAAACTTATGGCCACCTATCTCCCTGGATCTTAATCCCCTTGATTATTACATATGGGGTGCAGTTGAGCGAGAGACCAATAAACATCCCCATAATGCTATTTCATCGCTGAAGGATGCTATAACAACCACAATGATCAACACGAACAAAGAGCATTCAATTCGGGCACGCAGTCGTTTCCGATCTCAGATTGAGTCTGTTATTGTCGCTAATGGGGATTTTATTGAATAATTATATAGTCTAAGAGTCAATTAATGTTATGTAAAAATGTCATGGAATTATAATAAATTTTGCAAAAAATATGAATAAATAAATTTTAATATCATTTTGTCCTCAAATACCATTCGCAAATACTCTCTCTCTCTCTCTCTCTCTCTCTGTGTGTGTGTGTGTGTGTGTGTGTGTGTGTGTGTGTGTGTGTGTGTGTGTGTGTGTGTGTGTGTGTGTGTGTGTGTGTGTTTATATACACATATATACATAAATAAAAATATATATATATATATATATATATATGTATATATATATATATATATATATATATATATATATATATATATAATATGTATATATATAATATGTATATCTATATAATATATATACAATACATATATATATAATGTATATATATATATATATATATATATATATATATATATATATATATATTTATATATATATATACATTTATGTATATGTAATATATTTATATATATATATATATATATAATATATATATATACTTATATATATACATATTTGTATATATGTAATATATATATATATATATAATATATATATATATATGTATATATGTGTGTATATATATACGTGTATATATATATATATACATACATATATATATATATATTTATTTATATAAATACATACATATTATTCTATACGATTATTTATATACTATTGTGCATGTTACAGTTTTATGGTTAAGTTTAAACCAATGAATCCTTTATTTTTTTGACAGATGTTAATTTCTTGCATCTTTTTGAGTTTCATATGCTTTAATTGCAGTTTTATAAAAATAATTTGCTAAGTCATATATTATTGACATTTAAAACATCTGTTAATTAACTCACTTTAAAACCTAATACCTTATTGCCTTGTGAACAATATTAATTTTTATAAAACTTTGTAATTTTTTTCACTTTCACTAAACTCAACATTTTTTTTTTCACTTCACAAAACTCAAAACTTTTTTTTCAAAATAAAACTCAAACAACACTCAGTATGTTTGAGTTTTGATTTGTTATTAGCATAAAGATTAACATGTATTTATAAGATTAACATTTATAGTCTAATTATACATACCTTAAGTTGTGTAGCTATAATTTCTTTATCATCCCACTCAACAAAATAATCAGGTAAAATTGATTTTATAGTTGACAAAGTCTTTGAAGTTTCTTTATGAAGAGCTTGAAGTGTGTCTTTCTGATCAATGGATTTGTAAAATGTTTCAATGCAATTTAAGATAATTGATACAAAATTGAAACTGTAATCAGGAAGCCTAATCTTTTCAAAAACTTTTAAGAGCATATAAAACAGCGCTTCAACTACATGTGCTCTAAATATAAAACATCGTTTCAACTATATGTGCTCTAAATTAAACATATATAACATAGCCTCAACTACATGTGCTTTAAATTAAACATGTAAAATGACTTTGCATATTATATAAAGCTAAAAAAATGTCAAAATATTTAAATACTAAGACATACACACAATTTTTTTTGTCATTGTTGACAAAAACATTGGTGACAGAATCAGACTTAATGCTCCAAAAATGCACCTTCAAAAAGGTGATAAGTTTATGCTTTTAACTCACATTTTTTATTGTAAATTTGCATTTCCAAATGTAAATAAATTTTAGGAGTGTACAATTTTAATATTTTATTGAAACAAATAAAAATTAGGAATAGACAAATTAATAATCTCTTGTTAACTTAAGAAAATAATATCTAATAATATATTTTTATTAGCAACACACATAACTACATATATCCATTATGTAATGGAATAGAAGATCGGTAAAATGTTAAAAAAATTATAAAAAAGAAGAATATTTAATACTCATCATCTAGAATAAAACACAAATTTTATTCTTTCTGATAAAAATATATATTCCATATTTGCTCCATCAAAAAATGTTGCAGAAATAATCTTATTTATCAAACTTCATCATTCTTTCAATATATTACGAAAGATAGACAAACACACACAAACAACTTCTGTATAAAAAAATTAATAAGTTAAAAATCACATTTATTTCTTTAAAATCTATTTCTTCTAAAAAAAATATATATATATATATATAACAAACAAATAAAAACCTTTTTTTGTCAAACACTTAACTTTTATTCTTTATCTATTACTGACAGAGATAATTTATTTAAACAACTTTTCCTTTAATCATCTTTCTTTGAATTTAAATAGTTAAGTCAAAGACAAAATTAATTATCCTTCTTTCTCATCGTTACTTGAATCATCTTGAACACAGCCACACTTAACCCCTAGTTTAACACCATAAATATTACACTTAAGCTGTCTAAAACAATTTTGATATTTGAACATTTCAAGTTTTTTCTTTTTTTTCTAAAATATGGTTTTAATAACAGTAAAACTAATTAGAATTTTAACCTTTTGCAATTTTTTTAAAATGCACCATTTAAGTATTTTTGTATTTTAAATCTGGTGAAATAAAATTTTGATTTTAACTTTAACTTTAATGTTTTTTTAGCTGAATTAAAACTTTTGTTTAAATTTTTTAATAATTTTTTTATTTATTATTTATTTTATTTTTTTTAATGCATTATTTATGAGCATATATATAAAGGTAATAAATCTATTTAAAAAAAAAATTAAATAGATTACTTATTTAGGGAACAAATTTATTAGAAAAATGAAAAAAAATAAAAAAAAGTATAAATGAATAAAATAGTATAGATAAAATATAATAAAAACTAGATCAATATAATATAAACTAAATAAACTCAAAAATCCATTTAATATCTTTTCTTTATTTTTCTCAAGTGTTTAAATGGTTTTAAAAAATGTTTTATTAAATTAAATTTTATTTAACTTGATATATAAGAAAAAAAAAATTTTTGTTAAATAAAAGTTGACATAAGTTCCAAAGATTAAAAATAAAAGTTGACATAAGTATCAAAGTAACTTTTAAATGCAGCAATAGCATTTTACTCCAAACAAAATAAAATAAATATTGAATTTCTTAAGGGCTGAACAATGCCTGAACAACAAATTCACACATTTTTACAATACAGTAATTAAATATTATAAACTTTTTTATCAATTTAAAAAATATATACGTATATATAAAAAAGGGTCTAGAATAGCCCCTGCAAGCTACACCACCAACAACTTTTGGAGTTGGGTATTAGTATTAGCTTTACAAAATTTGTCTTTTGTGTATTCATTTGAAGAACAGCAAAACAATTTTAAAAATGGTGTACACTTTAACTATCAACAGCTGCAAATCATCAAACAGTTTAATAGTTGAGTCGCACATATTGCAACTTGAAAAGCACTTGAAAAATCTTCTTCATCATCGTTAGTTGTGCTTGCATCATCATCAGTACTCATATCTTGGTCATCCTCATCATCATTTACATTGCTACTCTTGTCAATGCAAGCTTTAAAAAACCATTAGCTTCTGCTTTGACAAAAGCTAATGATTTTTTGTACAAATCCTCTTGCATATCTAGGTAAATGCCATGTACAATGCAAAACTGTTGATCACAACTGCTTAAATGTTCACCCTCATATTACAGAAGCGAGAGACTGAATAAGCGTGAATTGGCATAAGTGCAAAGCAGTTACAAAAACTGGCATAAGTGCGCCGAATAAAATTGCAAATATTGACATAAGTGCAAATTGGTATTTTGCAATTATGCCAATTCGCATTTATGTCAATGTTTGCAAATTTGGCACACTTATGCCAGTTTTTGCAACTGCTTCGCACTTATGCCAGTTCGCACTTATGCCAATGTTTTCAAACTCTTTTGGCGCGCTTATGCCAATTGGCACTTATGCCAGTTTGCACTTAAAAAATTCGCGCTTATTCAGTCGTCACTACAGAAGCTCCATCAGTAGTAATGCCTACAATGTCTTTATCGTAATTCAGCATAAACTGCACCAACACTTTTGAACTCAAAGAAGGCAGTGAACCAACAGTTCTAGCTAATGCAAGACTTTAAAACCTATGATTTAAATGCTTACATTTAAATATCTGCAATTTTTAATTGATCTACCCATCAAATGTCTACTCAATGCAAGTCATTGTATTTAGATATCAGAGAACTAGAGTATGACTGTCTTTCTGATTGTCACTTAGCTACCATATTTCTAACTGTCATTGCTAGTTTTGGAACAACAAACCTATGCACTTTTAACAATCTTCTTAATTCAGTTAATGCAACAGATACACTGAAGAGTAATTTCTCAAGGAGAGTCAATCTAGAAAAAAATGGTGGCAATGATTTATAATGATTTTGAAAGAAAGTTGTGATCAGAGGATTGAGTTTTTAAGCTTTTAAGGCAACGGAGCCCATGCTGCATCTTAGGGAAATTTTCTCTTTAGCAAGTTGATTTCATAGTTTTATTTGTCTTATAATCTTTTAAGCTATAACAATAACTATTTGTAGTGACGAAGACATAATTGAGTTTCAATAAAATAAGTTAAGTTTGAAATTAGTGTATAAACTATTTAAATAATAAAGAGTCAGCAAAAAATAAATTTAGACAAGAACAATTTTTATTGGTCAGTAACTGGCCAATTTTTAGGACTGCATAAACAGTAATGCAAAATATTAAAAATGCTGAGTATCTCAATTTAGTTATGAAAAATCGATTTTGTTTTTAGTTAAACAAGCATCACTTTCTAGGCAAAATTGGTAAAAAAAATACCCAACTACCTGTATCAACCCAACCCAATATAAGTATCAAAAAAAAGTTTGGTAATAACAATATTAGGGTAATGGTACTACCAGTATAGGATGAACTAAACTATTTTTTAATTTATAATAATTTAATAAATATCAAATTTTTAAAAAATTAAAATTACAATTAAAAAACAACCTTTTCTTTTCTTTTTTTGGAATGATTGTCATTAATCCACTTAAAAATTTTTGAAATTCATTCAGCTAAAATGACAAAAAATTATTTTTTTTCAAGTTGTTTAAGAACAAAATCAAAGAATAACAAAAAAGACAAAATAAATTAAGTCTTTTTACAGCTCATGTTACAAAACAATAAGCAATAAAAAAAAATTATACTTTTTCTAACAAACCTCCAACAAGGTTTCTAACAAACAACAACCAATCAAAAAAGTTCAAAAGCATGCAAGAAAACAGAAGTAACGAAGAAAATGCTTTGAGAAAATAGTTCAAATTAAATATTATAAAAAGCTTCCATAAGTAAGACTGAAACAAATATTGATAAGAATTATAGAGATAACGAGAAAAAAAAGTATTTATATGTAGAAAAGGCAACTTTATTACAATAAGATAGAGGTTAATTATAAAAATATTCATTGGGCTTTAATATTTTGTCTAAAATTAAAAGAGAGAGATGTAGAACTAATTTATAAAAATGATAGAGATAATTTGCAAAAATTATAGAGAAACTTTGCAGAAATATAAAATATACTTGCAAAAACATAAGAGATAATTTGCAAAAATATGAGATAATTTGCAAATATATGAGATAATTTGAAACATTTTTGCAACAAACTTGATGACATTATATCAAAGAGATATTAGTAGAAAATCCCAGAAGAATATAAAAGATGAAAAGATTTTAACAAGAATAAGTACAAAGATAATTCAGTAAACACAAGGCATGTTTTAGAACATTGAATAATTTATTCAATAAAGCAATGATAACAATATTCAGGTTGGTTGAAATGTTTTAAAAGCAAAAAAAAAAAAAATACGTATTTTTTTAAAAAGTTAGTTTTTTTTTATTTATTTTAATCTCCCTCAACATGAACTTATTCCAATGATCCTACAATAATTTTATACCATCTCTGTAATAATTTTTCGAATACTCTGCAAAATTCTGTTCCACAGCTACAATAGCTTCTTCATTTCTTCATTCAACTATAATACTTATAATACTTGTTTATAATATCAAGTTTAATAATATTAAACAATTATAATACAGTTATGGTGCTAAGTCAAAAAGTGTTTTAAAGGAAAACTTTATAAGGAATCTTAAAAAAAAAATTAGACATTACTTTAAAAAAAATACAATTTTAAATAAATGGCCTTAAAAGTGTTTAAACTTTATTGTTTTTATTTAATTTATAGCGATTATGTTTATAAGCAGTTTTTTTTCCAATCTTAAGACTTATTGTAGTTTTATTATTATTTAAATAAACACTACATGTTAAAAAATGTAAGTTGAATGTCAAAAAGTTTTCTTTCCAGCCAAAACCAAAACCTTTAGTCAGTACTTAAGGTATTTTAAAATATGATAAAAGTTATGAGTAAATATGTGGTCAAATTATGTTTTGAGCAATCAAATAAAAAATGAAAAGAAATTCAAAAGTAAAATAAAAAAAACTGTATATGCTTAATGAGTCAAAAAATCAAAAGTGGAAATTGGATTGGTCAAAAAATATCAGTCTTAAAACTATTGTATGCAAAAGATAACTTACAAAACCTTATGTTATGAAAAAAACATAAGCAATATCTATTTGAATATCCATCATTTTTATTATGAGAAAAAACAAATTTTCATTTATTTAAGGAACAAGTTGAGGTTTTGAATGATGCCTTTTTTTAAAGTAAGCATTCATTTTGTAAGCAAAATACCAGAAAAATGAAAATAATACAATAAATAATAAAGATGAGATCCAGCCCCACCAAACAAATACCAACCCACTTATGTTTTAGTATTGATTTTGTATTTACATTCAATCTATAATTTTCGATTATTCTTACCTCTTTTTGACTTGCCGATGAAAGACGGAAGGTTACCATATTAACTAGAAGTCGTTCCTTAAAATATCCAGTATTTAATGCATAATGAAAGTGTTGTGGTTCCATTAAATAAACAAGACCTCTTTGCAGTAAACGATCTTTTTTCAAGCTGTTTTGGATTTTATCCAAGTTATTAAAAATTTCTCTGAACAAAAAGAAAAAGTTAAAAGAATTAAACTAAACTGAACAAAAATAAGTGTACACCACAGTAAATTTACCTAAAAACTAAATCAAAACAACCAGTTAAGTTACTACAGTAACTTACAGTTACTCAACTATTAAATTTACTTAACATACTCGAAGACTCTAAAACAAAAGTTAGCCATACAAATATTTCTATTTGTATCTTATATGACATAATATAAGCTTCTAACTAAAAATTATTTTAACAAGAAATCTCGAATAGAATATGAAAAACGCAATACTACTTTTTTAGATTTTCATTTTACTTAAAGCGATGTCAAGATTAAACATTTTCTATGAATAATAGATCAAGAAGAAATAAGTTATAAAAAAGAAATAAGTTATAAAAAAGAAATAAGTTGCTTTGATCTTACTTGCTTGGTGTATAAATATAGCATGTTTTTGCGCAAATATGAAGTTTAAAGTTTTATGACGATAATGTTTTAATTTATTAAAAAAATAATTCCATTTATTTAACTTGTTTTTATTTAAATTGTTTAAACACATTTTATGTTATTAATGTTATAAAAACTAAACTGTATAAAGCAGCAATACAAACAGTGTCAAAAAGTAAATTTACATTAACACAAGCTCTTTATGTTGTCATAAATTAACTCTTCAGTTTGTTTTATATAGAGATTTTTACAATAACAATTCAATACTGTTTCAAAATAACACATTTTATTGTCAGCATGAACGTATTAAATAATTTTCTATAAATAAATAATGGGGTTTAAATATTTTACCGTTTGCATTTTTACTTTTACTTTTACTATTTTAAGTATTATGTTAAGTAAAAACAAAAAGTATCGTAATAGTATTAATTATGTTATTGGCTCATTACATTATAACTGCAACTTAAACTTTAATAGCAACAGTAACTTATACTATTTTAAAATCCTCCAAACAAGAAAATTGTAAAATAATATTTAAAAATGAAAGATTATATGTTTAAAAAATAACAATTACGAACTAATGTAGAAAAAATACAATTTTATACTAAAGGCACCCGCCCCTCCTTACAGCTAAGCAGTGTCAGGGATTAGGGGAGGGGGTATAGTGGTAAGAAATATTTTTTTTTTGCGGTTAGATTTTTATACATTAATTCGAGCCCATTATATATATATATATATATATATATATATATATATATATATATATATATATATATATATATATATATATATATATATATATTTATATATATCTATCTATCTATCTATCTATCTATCTATCTATATATATATATATATATATATATATATATATATATATATATATATATATATATATATATATATATATATATATATATATATATATATATATATATATGTTTATATCTATCTATCTATCTATCTATCTATCTATCTATATATATATATATATATATATATATATATATATATATATATATATATATATATATATATATATATATATAAATAATATATATATATATATAATATATATATATTGTATATACATATATAAATATATAAATATAACGTATATATACATATATAAATATAACATATATATACATATATAATGTATATATATATATATATACATATATATATATATATATATATATATATATATATATATATATATATATATATATATATATATATATATATATATATATATATATATATATATGTAATGTATATATATATAAAATCTAAATATAAAAAATACAAATTTTAATAAAGTGTTTTAATATAACTTTATTTTTAACTTTGTTTAAACTTTATTTATTTATTTTTTTTCCACATCAATATTAGATAGTATTAAGATTGACTATATTTTGATGTTCAGGCAATGATGAATAAACTGGATTGTTTTTAATAATTAGATTGCTTGCAATAATAAATAAACCAGATAGCTTTTTAATTTTTAATTTTCTTCATAAATTAAATTTTAATTTTCTTGATATTTTGATTTTTTAAACTTAATTCAATTTTTAAAAAATGTTTTCTAATAAAAAATTGTAGGAAATTTGTTAGTGAAAAACTGTTTGAGCGTTTTTTTAATTAAAATTTGTACTGTTATCAAAATGTTTGTGTGTTAATAAAACTATGCACTGTTAACAAAATGTTATTCAAAAAACATACAAAATCAATTTCCTTTTTTGCATGTTTATAATATATGCTGGTAATCCACAATTAGACTTGTCAAAATCTTGCAACTTCAAATTATTCTTATTTTCTTCTGAAAGAATATGTATCATAACAACTGGATAACACCAAACATGAACCATATAATTGTTAATAACATCCGATTTTGAAAACCAATATTCTAGCAAGGATTCAAGTGATTTCTTTATCATACTAAAAAAACATACATTTATATAAATAAACTAATAATCAATTTTAACTTACTAACCCAGTAAAGCAGCCATTGCACAGAATTGTTAAAATTATATTTAGAAAATCTCTGTATGTTAAGCATATTCTTGTTAAAACTATGAAAAGAGTGCAAACTATTTTACTTAATATTTCATTTAATTTACAATTATTTAAAACTGTTATTAGCAACAGATAGCAAAATGTAAAAATACTAATTTTTTGTATCCTTGTATTGAACTTCAGTGTATTTTTGTATTGTTTTTGTATTTGTTGTTTGTAA
>NC_088934.1:17105000-17157500 GCF_038396675.1 Hydra vulgaris | reverse complement strand
TCTGTTCAATTGCCAGTTCTGCCAACTGGAATCATGTCCATTTGTGCGGTTTCTTAAATTGTTTGTTTTTCCAGTATAAGTAGATAGTCCATTACATGATAAGTATTTTAGATAATAAATGATTTTTTTGCTATTAAATGTAATGTGACTTTTAATGTTCCATTAATAATATAATGTTATTAATGTCCTAAATAGTGCCATTGGATGTCTCAAACTTATCTACTTCTTGTAAATATAACCGACAGATTTTACATAGATTGTTTTTACATTTGAATAGTCTCATTTTTTTTGATAGGTGAGGTAGAGTGAAATTTTGAACAGGTTATTTGTCTCAGTAAGTTTGGTGGTTGTTTGAAAGCAATTACTGGTTTAATACTTAAAAAAACGTTTTTTACTCTTTCATTATCAGATAAACTAAGTAAAAGGTTAACTTCAGTTAAAATTAGTTGGCAGTTTAAATTACTATAGATAGTGACCTAGTCACCAAAGAAAAAACTTCTTTCGATTGTTTTATTTGCGCTGACCCTTGTAACTTTGCATTATGAAATGGTTTCACTACTACATAATCAGGGTATCAACACTCTTTAATCCATATTTGAAGCTCTGCTAAACATAACTTTTCTCTAGCATAATCAGACATTAAAAATGATTATTATTTAAGCAAGGTTGACTGTTTAAATAAAGGTTGAAAGTTTAAATGAATGTTTGTTTCTTTGTAAAACATTTCTGTTTTAATGTATTTGTTGTTTTCAAGGATAACCGATATGTCTAGAAAATAAACTACATTATATATTTTTTTGTTCTCTTTGAATGCCAAAATTAATTGTAAAATTAATTGAATCATATAATTCTTTAAGGGACATTTGGAACTTATCATTATCTAGACAATTAGTCAATATGTTGAAACCATCATCAACCTATCTAAAATAAAACTGTTCAATAAATTTTGACTTCTTCTTTTGAAAAATATTATGTAAGATTTTTGAGAAAACCATTGTTTCTTTTAAAAAGCCGATCGTAAGACAAGTATAATCTGGTGCAAAATTTGAGCTCATGACTGTTCCTGTAATTTGGCAAAACAATTCATAATCAAAAAAAAAATTGTTGTTTTTAAGAATGAAAGATGCTGAATCAATGATAAAATCAGGGGAAAATCTTTCGGCTATTAGATTTTTATGTTTTTCAACCCAGAATTTTAATGTTTGAAGACAAAGATTATGCGGAAGGCTAGTGTATAGATTTACAATGTCACAAGTTAGTATAACACTATCTGAATTGATTATTCTAGAAAGTTTTCTTAAAAAACCTTAACCTTCCTTTACAATAGGAGATAAAATTATGTAAAGAAGTTGGCTTAGAAGCGATGTTGAAGAATCTATTCTAGCAATAATAGGCCAACCTTTTAAATCTTTTGTTGGTTTCATTTTGATAAATGTAGAGCTAGATTCTTGAACCTTCTTAATAATTTCATTATATATATGAATTTTAGGGATTACATAAAAAGTAATAGATTTCCATTCGAAATTAGTGATGTAATCATTTATTTTGCAATCATTTTAAAAAGATTTTTGAAAAATATTTTGTCAGTATTTGTTTTTTCATATGTAGTTATAGAAATAGGTTTGTCTTGTTTGTCTTTATAGTATGTTGAATCCATTAATAACCAAGGTGTTACTTCTATCTGCTTTTTTAATAACGATATCTTTCATTTCTTTGAGTTCTTTTAGAGCAATCCTTTCCTGAAATGAAATGTTGTCAACTGATTGAATTTTTGTTACATTTACTTGCTCAACTTTGGAAATTAAATTATCAAGTTAAGGTAGACTTGTTTTAAGATCATTTTTATTTTTTTATTTTTTTATTATACTAATATTGCTATTGTGTGATTAATAGAATTTTTCTTTTAATCTAAGTTTTTGTGCGAACTGCCTAATATCCGATTTTATATGTAAAACATTTCCTTTTGTTACTGGACAGAATATGGGTCCTTTTATCAGAAGTGTTGTTTGGGAAGTGGTCAGGTGCTTGGTTGATAAATTGATGTCTTTATGTTGTATTTTTTTGGGATTGTGCTTATCCAGTTTTTTGAAGATCTGATATGGGGTTATCATTACTAATATCATTTGATAAAACATTTTCAGTATTGTTGCTATTTTCTTTTTCAACAACATTTTTTGAATTTTTTAGTTTTATATATAAACAATATTTATCTAAAGCAGACTTTGTAGAAACTGTTTTTTCTTGCCCATTTAATATCTATGTGATCTTTGTCTTCATTTTTACAAGCTTCATATCTGAAAATCATTTTGATGCTGGTCTTTAAATTTTAAGTATTCTTTTTCAATGTCGTCATTTGAATTATTTTGATAATGATATTTGTTTAAGAAACCTTTAAGAGTTATTTCAACGATTTCTTTTATTAAAGGTTTTATATAATAATAATAATAAAAATAATAATAATAATAATATATATATATCAAATGAAATGATTGTCTTGAATGAAAACACATTTTTAAAACACATTACTAGACAGATATTTTCAAAGTTGATTTAAAATAAATGGAAACTTGAGATCAAAATGAAGTATGGTGTATTGGTCAAGCTACAGCTGTGATCACAGCACACAAATTGCCAACTAAAAGAGACAATTCTTACAAAGTTTTTTTTTCTTTAAAAATAACATCAACGAAAAAGAAAGTTTGTGACAGATCAGGTTCTAGATTTTTGGCAAACAGATAGAATTCCAACAAAGCAACATTATTATGTTAGCACATGTTAAAAAACTTGTTGAGAAATAAGGAAAGTTGAAAAAGAATAAAACAGCCGCAAAATAGAAACTCAGCAAGAAATGAAAAAACTATTTCTCAAAAAATCATGAAGATGCTTTAAAACCAATCACAATAGAAGAAGGCATTTTTTAGGCGTTTTTTATACTAAAAAGAGAAGGAAGAATAAGCTATACGAGTTCAATTGATTGTTAATTATACAAACAAGAACAGCTAATTTTAGACAAAAAAAAAACAAAAAAAAAACAAAAGAGAAACAAAAGAGCCAAAAAGAAAAGAAGAAGGAACGTGTTCAATAGTCACAGACCTAGTGAAGAAACAGAAAAAAGCAAGTGATTACTTCAGCTTTTTGTTCAGTTTTTGATCATTTAAAAATTCTCAATCGTTATGGCTCCTTGGTTTTGTCTAGAATTTTTCAAGGGTTAAGTGCCAATCTTGACCATTTCTTTATACCATATGAATCTATTTGACGTGCACCAGAGGTTGTTTCAACAATTTTGCAATCAGAGGAGCAAACTTAATTCTGAGTCACATGTCTTAACTGATGCAGATCTAAAAGTGTATGGTTCGCTTGTACCATCAGCAGTAGAATTTACTGTAAATATGCTGCAAATAACAAAAAAATCTTGTGACAATTAAAAATAATGCAAACTGTCAATAATTTTTCTAAGAAAAACTCCTCCAGGTCGAAATAGAATAACTTTTTGTACTCCTGGTGCTATACACCAAGCATGGTGGATGGTGATCTCACTTTATTCTATTAAAATCTACTTGTTTCGACATCAATTTTATTTAGCAAAAAAACGAAGAGAAGAAACTTCGATGGTTTTTGATTTTTTCAATTTCGATTCACATGGAACATTGGTTTTAGACTCTCATTTCTTTGGTTTATCATGGATACTGAAAATGCCAACCAGCTGACCCAAAAACTTATATAAAAAGGTAGCACACATCAAGGTACCCTATGGATGCAAATTTTGAAATCTTTTATTTTGTCCGCAGAAAAAAATTTAACTTGAATATTCAAATTGAGTGAAATTTTAAATTTACAGTGCCAATAAAATACCTGTAGAATGTGAACCACTCTATATAAATTGATAAAAACTGGTGCAAATGTAGCCTTTGGCCACACCAAACTCTGGATAAAATTTTGTTAGTTTTTTGATACTTAAACCTAAAAATGTGTTCAATTACAGTGATATTCTGTCACTATTTTTAAAATAATGCTTATGTAACTGTTCTACTACAGTTGACTGTTGATATCTTGAACTCTCAAGGGACCTGGAAAAAAAAGTGCAAGAAATTTAGAGGATTTTGGCTCAAACAAGTGCACAAGGGACCGGAAATAAAGGTTGCGATACACAAAAGTTCAAGATATCTAGTATTCGAAATACTGAGAGTCAACTGTATATAATACCAACAATTTTTATTATAATTGTTTTATTGGTACACCAGGCCTCAGCACGAGTAAATGAGTGCAAGAGTGGAGAAAAGCTCTCTTAAAACAAATATGGTGAGCCATGCGAGCTGCTCCTCTAAACAGCTGTTTATGAAAACTTTTGGTTTTGTGCACTCTATCTGTTTATTCATTAACTGAACTGCTTTTTAAATACAAAATTTGATTTTACTCTTGATACAAGCATTGTAACTTTAATGTTACAAGAACATATACATTGCAAGCATTGTTTTATCAGGCTGTGAAAAAATTCCAAGCATTTTGTTTGGGTTTTCACACTAGCTATCTAGCTATCACACTAGCTATCTTTTTACAACTTTACAACTTGCTTTTTACAACTTATTTGGTAAAAAATTTGATAAACAAAGATCTATAAAAGTTTTTACTGTTTATAAAAAATATTTTATATTTTCTTACTGTAATAGAAAGCAAGAGGTTTAAAAATTATTGCAACAATTAAAGATTCCACAATAAAAGTGTTTATAAAATTACAATTTTTTTTGAAACAAAACATTTAATTGTGCATTAAATTTTCTATTAAAGCTATTATTTAAAACTTGTGCAAACTGAATTTTAAATAACAGCTTTAATAATTTATTTTTTCATAATGGCATTTTTAACTGATTGGTTTGAAATTTTAAACTGCTCTTATATTCAAAAAACCAATCAGTTAGTCCAATCTAATTAAAAACATTTGCATTTCAATTGGCACTCATTTAAATTTTTTTTATAATGAATATATTGGTTTATTTTGGAAAGGACTGTTTTGCGTTTTTCATCTGAGATTCAACGATGATGCTTTTCTTTTATAAACAACTTTGTGGACTTGACCATATTGTCTTTAATTCTATAGATATTACATGGTATTTCACACCAAATATTTTAGGAAAAAAAATCTCTCTGCACTGCATTTCTAGATTTGAAAATAAAATAAAAAAAAATTTTTTTTTTAATAACTCTATTATAAGTTTGTATTATAATTTTGATATTTATATTCACATTTATAATCCTAAAATTCTGCTTTACAAAAAAACAAAACAATTGTTGTAGTATAAAATAACTTATATTATAAAGTCGACACCTTGTTAGCCATTTGTATAGTTAAAATATAATCTCAAGTACTACAAAAAAAAATCAGTGACTGCTACACACACACAAAAAGAAACAATCAGATTTTGTAAGCAAAAAAAGTCAATCTGAAACTTAAACTTTGTCTTTTTTATTCAATGTACACAAGAATTTTTAATTTTCCTAATCAATATTTAAAAATAGAGAAAAAAATAAATAGGAAAAGGCTCCCAGGAAAGTATGAGCAAAAATGAGAGCAAAAGCTCTCACTTCCTGTTGAGGCCTGGCACATTGTCGAGGCCTGGTACATTGTCGAGGCCTGGTACATTTTCATTTTTAAGTACCATTTTCATTTTATTGACCGAAACATTGATTTGCTAATCAAAGTGTGGTTTAAATTGAATTATGCATAGCATGAATATATCAACATTTCTCAAGGTATAAACTACTGCAAAAATGCTCAAAAAAGGAGCAAACCTGGTCAATAGACTACCAGTTGGTAAAACAAACAAAAAAATGTCTCAAAATTTTTATTGACTCTTGAAAGCTTCTAAAATACATTTAATTTTAAAAGAACTATAAAAAATAAAAAAATAACAATATATAAAACTATTTATAAACTCTACTTTTTACATTGTATTACCATCAAGTAACATTTCATTACATTTTAAATCATGTTCTTTGATTTTAATCATGTTAAAATCATGTTCTTTGATTTTCTCTACAAAAAAATTATTAATAATTAGCTCAATATACTCTTTTAGTACAAAAACTCTACAATACTTTTTTTAAATGTCAAATATCAAAATTCATAGTTTTTAAACTAATAGCATATAAAGATTAAGATGGTAAAAATGTTAATAACAAATCGTAGGTTGTATATTTCTGCTGCCTAATCTCTAATAAATCAAATTATTCAAGCAGTTCTTTATAGATGCTTACTGTTCAGATCAATAATACAGCGTAATGATCTTTCTTTGTACTTGATAATAATCTTGATGAGCAGTTTCAACAGTTTATTTACTATAGGGCTTTAAAGGGGATCATTTGAAACTAATAAAATTCTTAATGACAGTGAATTTTGAAGACAGTGTGAACTTCGGATGTTAGGCTTGCACTAGTTATTATTAAGTAACACCTTTTGAAATTTTCAATTTTTTCAGCAAAATGTTTTTAGATTTAACAAGACACTAGGAATTAACATCACAACATGTGCAAGGGTGCATACTAGAATGGGTTTGAAGACCACAAATAATATTTGCAACTTTCATATCACAAGCCAAAATTAGTCTAATTCCATTTGGGTTGACTAGGATTGTTCAATAGTAAGTTTTTGGCAAATCTTCTGATTTGCCAAAAACTTACTATTGAATTTCTATTACCATAACACAAAAAACTTACTATTACCATAACAAAATTTGTCTTTGCCAGTCCTTTGAATGAGAGGTTGTTGTAGTGGTGGTGAGCTTGTTTCATCCCTTAATGTAGTATCAACAATGTTTAGAAAAAACTTAAAAAAACATTTGCCATCATTAATTCCTAGCTTAACAAAATAGCCCCCAGAAATTTTTCAAGATTGAATAACATGATTCACAGGACTTGATAAACTATTAGTCAGCAACAACCAAAACTGTAGCAGAATCACTGACAGAATTTCTGAAAGCACTGACAGAATTTCTGTCAGTGCTTTTTAAGTCAATGCAGGTGAAGAAATTACTCGTGTTGACCTGCTCTTAGAAAATTTATGTAAAAATTTGGCTTTACCAACTTACTGGTTGATGTTTTAGTTTACAGCTTTGACAACTTTCTTCAATCTGTTGTTCAACAGGCCTGAATTTAATTGTACATTTAAAAGGGCTTAAGTGGTCAATTTTAAAATGCTTGATGGTGGCTGGGCACTACTTTGACCTTATAACTAAAGCATATTTATTTTATGTTTATAATAAACTTTGTTTACAAAATTTGTGTAAAACTTTCCAATTATTTGTTTTTAAGGAGACTAGAAACTTGCTAAAAAAATGCTTCCTGAAATCTATCTAGTCTCATTTCTAAATAGTCAAGACTTTCTTTTAATATGTGCAAAAATTATATGAGGATTAATATTTACCAGGGGTAAATGTAAGTGGAGGCCCCTTGCATACTTAAGCAAATTAAATAGTACCTTCCAGAGATAATTCTTTATTGGAAATAACTAGAGATACTATTTGTTCAGCTTCTTTGGTATCTTTTTCTGCTAAAGATTTAGGGTTTTCCCTGAACTTTATTAGAGAGCATTGGTGGGGCAAAACTTTTCCTAAAGGGCTGAGACATGTTCTACAACGCAAACTTAACTCTTTTCTTCAATGGTGGTTCATTCACCATTCAAGAAAATGTTATTCATGTTTCATTCACCTTTAATTGAATATTTTTCTTGCAGCTTTGACTGAAAAATTTGGCAGACTAGGCTACAACGCATTGTGCCTATTGTTTCACTTGTATTGACTTGAAATCAAACAAAAGGTTAGTGTGCAACTTCTTTCCCCTCATGTTTCCTGCACAAAGTAGTTCTGCGCAATTTGCAGAGTACTTGTGGTACCCAAGTATCACTGATATTGATCTTGGTCTTATATTACAGATGGCATAAACTTTTGATTTTTATTATGAATCTTTATTTGATTTAGCATTGAGGCAATTCACTAATCTAACTTCACTAAAACAAACTTTACTTTTTACAAATTTTAACCTAAATTTGTATTGGATAACAATCCACTTAACATACTAATAAATATTATTAATTAAAAACTATTAAATTCAAGGAAATATTTACCTAAATTACCAGTAAATAACTTTTGAATTTTTCTTTTCTGAAAAGGAAATAATTATCTAAATTAATGATAATTGTTACACTTAATGACAATTTAGATGATTGATGATCTTATTTGATGACAAAGTCCAAAAAACGAGTTTTACTGCTCTTTAAAGAACTCCCCTTCATAATATATTTTTCTTTTGATAGACATTTTCTCTTAATCTGCTTCTGCGATTATTTTTATCAAATTTTTTAAAAATTTTGTTTCAAAACAACCTGTAAAATCTATAAAAAATTAATTTTTCTTGGACTCACAAACATTTTAGCAATCAGTTATCTTAGTTGTCTTTTCTAGATTTTTGTGGTCAATTCTGGTCAATCAAGTCAATTTAGGTCTTAAAGTCATCTTAGTCAATATAAAAAATATTTGGTTTTCACACAGTTTTTCTGTTTTTAAAAAAAATGGAGGTATCCCTGGAAAATCTACAAAACCATTTTTTTCTATTTTGATAGTAGTAAATATAATCAGTAAATATAATATAAAATTAACTTAACTATTATTGGTAAATTAGAAATATAGTAATTTTAATCATTTTCTATTTTAGTTATAATATATTTTCTTAAGTCTCCAATAAGTGCTAAGGAAGCAACAAAGAAGAAGGTAAACAACTTAAGACCACCATGTTTAAAAGAATTCAGGGAACTGCTGGTTTCAGCCGCTGCATATGGATTATGAACAAAAAACTTGGTTAATATCGAATTTATTCCAGAACTTTGGCACATTCTTGACTCACCATCTAGTTGATGCATACCCCATACTACGAGCAAAAGCTTTTATACAAATAATAGCGAAAAATTTGGAGCAGCTCTGGAATATGAAATTTAACTTGCTATCAGTATCCAGAGCTGGCATCATCAAGAAATTGAATAAACTTATAGATTCTTATAAAACATATTTGAAGAGAAACTCTACAATGGATTTTCTTATTGCACTTGATATGCACAACAGAAGAACAGATTTTTTATGATTGTCAAATGGCTAATAGAAAGAACTATGTATCAGATATAAACAGTTGCTGAGCAAACAACTAACAGCCAATTGATAGCAAAAAACATGGATTTTGATTATGTAAAGCAATTATATCCAGGGTCAAGCTCTCAAATGAATCATGACTCAGAATTTTCAGATTTCAAATTTGGCAATGACTGACAATTTTCAGTCATTGTTGGAACCACTCAAAAGAAAGCTTAAATCAAAAGTGAGTAATAATACTTCTTAAATTAAAATTTTTTTTTGAATATATTTATTTTATTTTTGGTTAAAGGCAACACCAGTTGCTATCATGTGCGCACAAGCTGGTATCTCTACCCACAAAGGAGCTATGGCATTGCTCTTTGGAACATATGGTCATTGCCCTTTAGCTAGATGGACTAATATTTTGGTACATTGGTCTCAAAACACTACATACTAAATGGACCTCTAAAAATCTAGCAGCTATGATAGACTTTTAAAGGAAACATTGTTAGAGTATGATACTGCTCATTAAATATTTCTTTTCATTTGGCTGATACATCGGCTGTATCAATACAGGTTAGTCAAATTTATATTATTTTTTTTTAAATGCATATGATTTAATAAATAATTACATTTTATTTTAGGTGAATGTTATTCTGGTGGAATAATAAGAATTTTAAGACCTGACCTATTTAACAGACCTATTCCTTATTATGGGTATAATACACTCATTTTTGACCTTGCTTTTAAAAAATGTTAATTTTCCATTTGCAAAACCACCAATAAAATTGCCTGCTTTAACTGATTTTAAGTTTATAAAGAAACTAAAAAAAAAGTATCCACAATCAAAAGAATCATACAATGTTCTGCATAAAATGTCTCATCCTCCTTTAACTGTAAAAACATGGAGAGATGATTATAGGCCATTGGCTAGGTTCAATACTTAAAATTATTCTGTTGCCAAACAGCATAGTTTATATTTCAAATTAAATCAGTCTTGAAAAAAAAAAAAAAAAATAGAACTTCTAAGTCTCCAAAAAGTAACTCTGTTTTTGACCTCATAAAATTTTAAAATGTTTAATTATTCTTTATTAAGTTATTTTTTTTTGTTAAGTTGTGTTTAGAATACAATTATTCATGATTTAGAAAAGGTTTCACATATTATTTTTGAAAAAAGTTTTTTTACTTTTTTTTTTTTTTGAATTGTTTTATTTTTTTTATTGTCTTATCTTTTATTAAGTATTTAAACAATTTAGAGGTAAATTAGAGTCATTTAAGGGTCAAGTAAAATCATCTACATCTTATTGATGTCCTGTTATCAGTTGAATATATTTTTTATGTCCACAAACAAAATCAGTTCATTATATTTTATCAGTTGACAATATTTCTATATTCACACACAAAAAGACCATAATTTTATATAGAATTACATCTAAGAAAGTTCTTGTTCCAGTTTACTTTTTGTTTCATAGTTAAAAAAATAGAATTGTGTCTACTATTTATATATCCAAGAAAAAGACGTGTGTCGTTTTTTGAGAAGATATGTTTACATCATTAATGTATCGTTTATAGAAAACTGATTTTAAACCATTTTGCATCATAAACACTACATTAATTTCTAATAAATGACGCTAATTAATGAAAACGCTACATTAATTTCTAATAAATGAAAAGCAAATTAAATATGATGCATTGTTGAAATATTTACATTAGCATATACATTGTCAAATGAAACCTGTCTCACCTGTAAGGTAGTTAATGATTGTGATATAAACCAGTGATGGTTTCTTCTTTCTAGAATTATTGAACAAGTAACACAACGTTCTTCTAATTTAAAACTAATGAAATACAATATAATTGAGTCATATAAGTTAGATATAGGTCTTTATAATTTTGTTAATCTAAATTTGCACCATCAATGAAATAAATGTAATAGTTGAAGTATGGCGTCAACTTTTTAAAATGTTTTATTACTTTATGAATGAAACAATGAACTGTGTTTGTATTGTGTTAGAAATGATTTGAGGTGATACAAACGCTTTTAGATTTTATCATATCTTCTTCTATAAAGTAAATAACAAAAGAATGCAATCTTGCTTGACTGTTATTCTGATGGAAAGTAGTGCATCTTGAATAAAACTGTAATTTTGTTAAGTCACATAGAACTAATGTCAAAAGATCTTTATAGCCCAAATTAACTGGTACTTTTTAATGTTACAGACTTTGCATTCTAGTGGTGTTCACAAACGCATATGAGTGGTGACCTAAAGCACTTCAAACAAAAATACACCACTTTGGTCTAATTTCAAAGCACTTCAAACCACTTTGGTCTAACTTTGCAAAACCTTGACATTAAATTTTGATAACAGTTCTTTTATATTAACTAACAGGAGTCTTTTTAGAAAATGTTGTTTTTTATTATCAACTTGAATGGTGGGAGTGAAGGAGGGGGCGGGGGCAGGGGAGAAGGCAACTAAGTTTTTATAA
The DNA here is from genome assembly GCF_038396675.1 of Hydra vulgaris. Taxonomy (NCBI): domain Eukaryota; kingdom Metazoa; phylum Cnidaria; class Hydrozoa; order Anthoathecata; family Hydridae; genus Hydra; species Hydra vulgaris. The sequence continues at coordinate 17,145,900 of NC_088934.1, read as the reverse complement.
TAAAGTTTAATTCAGGGCTAATTTAAGACTAACACTGATTATTTTGTGATAATGAGAAGTACTGTTTTTACATATATTATTTTATCAAAATATATAATAAATAAGTAGAAAAAAAGATTATTATTAAAATCAGTATTGATTCTAGGTTACAGATGGTTTTTTTAAATTTAAATTGGAGCCATATTATATCATATAATATGATATTTAGGAGTCCACAATTTCTAACTGAAATGTATCTTAACTGTAACTGAATGTATCTTAAACTGTATAAAATGTATCTTAAACTGAAATGTATCTTAAACTGTATGTAAATGTATCTTAAAATGTGTCTTAAACTGAACTTAACTTAAACTGAACTAAACTTAAACTAAAATGTATCTTAAACTGAATGTATCTAAAATGTATCTTAACTGTAACTGAATGTATCTAAAATGTATCTAGAATGTATCTGAAATGTATCTTAACTGTAACTGATATGTATCTAAAAGTTAGGAAGCCTACGTTTCACTTTTTATATTGCAAATTTTGTATATTGAATCATCAAATATCAACTTTCACTGTAAAAAATAAAACGCTAACACAACGGTTACAAGTGAAAAATTTAGCGCTATGTTCACCGTTAACGATGGTGCTTTTCAGCCATATCGCAAACCAGATAATATACTGAATTATATACATATTAGTTCTAATCATCCACCGAGTGTAAAAAAAAGTATTCCTAAGACTATTGAATTAAGATTATCAGCAGCATCATCGAGTGAATCGATTTTTAAAGAAAGTATTCCTCCTTATCAAGAAGCCTTGAAAAAATCGGGTTACAATTGCAAACTTGCATACCATCCAAGTATAAAATCAACAAATGGCAACCATAAACGCAAGATAATTTGGTATAAACCTCCTTTCAGTGCAAATGTTGTTACAAAAATAGGTAAATGTTTTTTGAACCTCATTGACCTCCACTTTCCAGTTAACCGCAGACTTCGTAAAATATTTAATAGAAACACAATCAAAATAAGTTATTCCTGCATGCCAAAACTAATGAAATGAAACACAACTGCATTGACAAAACCAAATGTCCAATGAACAACCATTGCCTTTCCAACAACATTGTTTATCAGGCCACCATCTTACCACTTAAAATCTTTTAATGCAGTTAGGTACAAGAATGATACAGAGCTATCAAAAGAAGTATGGAAATTAAAAGAAAAAAACTTAACACCTTTTGTCAGATGGAAGATTGTTAAAAAATGCAAACCATACAACCCAACAGCAAGAGTTTGTAACCTTTGTTTGAAGAAGAAGTTCCAAATTTTGATGTATAAAGGAGAAAACCTATTCAATACAAGGAGTGAAATAATATCGAACTGCAGGCACAAAAATAAGTTCCTTATTTCCTCTTTTAATACCGAAGGTTGATCCTGGTTGGTTTACGTCACGTTATACTTTCAAAACTTTTAAAATTTTGTTTCCATGGAGTCATTAGAACTTATGCCACTGTAATTCTAATTGTAATTTTAACGTTTAATTTTTAGTTTTGTAATATATGGTTGATGATTGCCGTTAGGCATGAAACTTAAAGTTCCATAATAAAAGTTTTTTCTTTATCGTTTTTAATTATAATTATAAATCGCTCTGTTTAATTATAATTATAAATCGCTCTGAAATTTATATATAATCAAAATAAATTTCCTAAATATTGAGCACTTTTCAACTAAAAAGAGTTTTGTATTATTTTAATACAACACTAAATCAAATGAAAAAAATTAAATTCAGTTTTATAAGTCAATTAAACTTTTTTAATTTGATTGAGTTGATTTTTAACTATAGGTTTTGAAAACTTATTATTAGTTTGAAAGCAATTAATACAATTTTAAAAATAAATACATACCCTAAGTGGTTCAAAATGATTATCTAATTTTAGCCATGGACTCAAGACTCCATTTTTTGCTGTATAAGCGTCATAAAATCCAGAATAAAGACCTCGAATAAATATTGTTTTCTGAACAATGTTAAAGTCTGGATTATTGTTCAACAAATTTAAATATCTTTTAAATAGAACTTGAAATAAATTATAACGGTCATCATTGCCCAGAATTTTTGATTTTACCCAACTAATGAGACCCAAATTGTTTTCACGACTTTCATGCAAAAAGCAGTCATCTACTTGATAGAATAACCCTAGATCAAAAATATTTTGATAATTCTAATAATAAAAAATATTACTCAATTTGGAAATAAGTAATATTTAAACAAAAATAAAACATAGAAAAAAGCATAAATAAAACAAGCATGTAAAATGTAATACAAAAAAATAAAAATACAAAAAATAAAATGTAAAGCATAACATGTTTTAAAAAAACTGCTTCAATCAAACAAACAAAAAAAGCTCAGTTAAAATATAACATTGCACCCCCAACACTATATAACGAACTTATATATGAAAATTATACTTTATTTTCACTACTACTATGGGAGGTCATATCTGAATTTAAATGTTCTGAAATCCTTGTTGTGTAAGGTCTGGTGGTTTCACCAATCTATCCAGCATTAGATTCCTTTACATTCCAAAGATTCCTTTGCAAAATTAAGAAAAAATATATATTTAATGCCGATGAATATATAAATATTTATTCCTACTGGTTCAACAATTGCTAGAATGTATGGAAAACCTAAAATGCATAAATAAACCACTAATAATAACATTCCTTTATTCAGACCTTCAGTTTCTTCATTAGAGATATACAACTACAAATTATCTAAACTTTTAAGTAATTTACTTACTCCATACATTCCAATGAATCGTTGCACCAAAGATAGCTTCACCTTTGTTAATGAACTTAAAGAAGTAAGAATAGCTAACTCTTACATAGTCTCCTTTGATGTGGAAAGTTTGTTTACAAATATCCTATTGGATGAAACCATCTTAATTGCTGTGAATTTAATGTTAAAAAATAGACCAAAACTTAATACTTCCAAACTTGAATTAAAAAAACTATTTGAATTTTCAACCATGCAAACGAATTTCCTATTTAACTATGAAATATAAGATCAGATTGATGGAGTTGCCATGGATCTCCATTAGCTCCTGCTTTAGCTAACTTATTTATGAGTCATCACGAAAACATTTGGTTATAAAACAATAATTGCAAAAAAGTAGTTTTATTCATAAGGTATGTAGATGATATCTTCTGTATCTTTGAAAATAACGATGATACACTCACTTTTCTAGAATATATAAATAAACAACATCCTAACCTCAAATTTACTTAAGATAAAGAAGTTGATCACAAATTGAACTTTCTTGATACAATGATTAACTCTGTAAATAATAAATTTGATACTTCAACATTTTATTAAAAAAAACTTACACAGGTTCACTAACTAATTTTACCAGCTTCACTAATATTAATTGTAAACTAGGACTCATTAAAACTCTGATTGACAGGGCCTTCAAAACCAATAGCAACTGGGTAAGTTTTCATCTAGATATTGTAAAAATTAAACAAACTCTCCAAAAAAATTATTTCCCCTTGAATTTAATTGACAAAACCTTAAAAAATTTACTAAACACTCTTACTAAACTTTATCTCCTCTAAAGAAAACATGTCATCTTCAAAACCATTTGATATACATTACTTTAAACTCCTTTATATTGGACAAATTTCAAATACACTTCAACACCAATTAAATAAATATATTAAAAAATATTGTAAAGATAATATAAAAGCAAGATTAGTGTTTAAAATAAGTAGTATGTTTTCATCAAAAGACCCCTTACTCTCAAATTTAAAATCCTTTGTTGCCTATAAATTTGTATGCTCCAGCTGTAATGCTGGATTTATTGGCGAAATCACCAGACACAACAAGGATTTCAGAAGATTTAAAATCAGATAAGGCCTCCCATATTTACAAACATCTCAATTCATCACAAAATGCAAAAATTCAACAAATCTTGATTGTTTTTCCATTATTGACAGAGCTTCCTCTAAGTATGAGCTCAAAAATAAGGAAGGTATCCATATTAAAATGGAAAAACCTCTTCTTAATACACAATTATAATCATACACTATTATTGTAACAATATAATTTCTCAATTATCTTACTTTTTATTTCCTATTTTGTTTATTATTAATTACTTCATACCTTTTGTATCATCTTTTATAAAATTTCATGGTAATTATTTACTTTATAAAATGTAACTATGGTAACTATTGTAAAATCTATTAAAATTTTAATGTAGCCAAAAAAAATTGTTTATATACAGAAATTGTAACTAATTTTTTATATCTGATTATGTCAATTGATATTGATGAAACATGTTGTCGAAAAGTTTTTAAAAAATTGTTATTTATTTGAACACAAATAAAATATGTATATATATGCATGTATAATTATATAAAAAAATCATCATGACCCACATGATCATCATCATTGTCATCATCATCATCATCATCTTTATCATCATCATCATCACCAAGCTTTAACCTTCCTCTGCTATTTCTCTAATATAAAAAATCTCAAGCATTCTATTTCCTTACCTATTGCTTGTTCATACTATATGTAATGCACTCCAAGTTTTCTTACTTCTACCTCTCCCATTTTCTCCTGAAGCTGCTATCTCTCTACATGCTGATACTACACTAGTTTAATTTTCTCTGAAAAACGTTGTTTGATTTTTTGAAGATGTTTTTTTTAATCTCTGTCTAAGATTGAGGTATTCAAATGATATATTGTTATGACAATATGACCACAGCATTTAACATTTCAAAAGCGCACTGAATTTTAGAAATAAATAACATCAACACTTTTATCTTAACTAACATTTTTATATTAGCGAAACACTTATAAATAAAGTAACAAACTACTGATAATTGTTTTTGCGTAAAGTATTAATGAAGGTTGTTTTTTATTTATATTAAATAAATAATATAAGTATGGATTTTTTAAAATAATATTAAAAAAAAATCATTTGATTTTATAAACAACGATATTTTTAAACGATTGTCTCTTTACTAAACTTTATACACAAATAACTCAAGTTAATACACTCTGAAAGATTTCGTTTAAAAAAATTACACACGTTTTTGAACTTAATAAAATTGATATTTACTAATGGTTTTATATTATTAAAAGGCTAAGAATTTTAGACAAAAAAGCTATTTTATGTTTCCAGCGAAATGGAAATGATTTTATGATTTATTCTTTAATATTACTACAAAGAGTTTTTAAGAATCTTTTTTTAATAATTATCATTTTCTCTTTTGCCAAATACTACACTATGTAAATACTAAAGTTTATACAAATATGTAAAGATACTGTATGCCAGCATCTAAATAAATAGTAAACATATGTTTATATCCAAATTATGTATGCATAAATGCAGCTTTTTTTTAACCTCCTGTATCCAAGCAGGTATGAAAGTTTTTATTCCTTCTTTTTGTTTTTAAATCAAACTTAATTCTACTTCACATTTTTCTACTTCATATTAGGTTCTAAAGACTTTTAGAAAATCTTTAAAAGTGTCATTAACTAAAGTAAGTCTGAAATTACATCTTTAATACATGGGTCTTATTTCTTCTCTCCAGAATAAGGCAGAGTTATTTGCACTTTTGAATCTATTGACCATACTCTTCTTGCCAATTCAGTTAAACAGATTAATTGATTGTTAGACATCAATTTTAATCTTCTATGGCTGTGGCTCAGACAACATTACCATCATAGTCTTACAAAAGTGTTCTTTACAATTCTTATCAATCATCACTAAAATATTATTAAGTGCTAAAAAAGTGGAAAACGTTCTGACCTCTCAAACTATCCTATGATTAAGATGAAGTTTAAAACTTCATATAAAAGTTTTAAGATTAATGACTCATTTCTTTCTAACCGCAATATTATAGTCTTGAAGGCCTACACTCTTCATTATCTCCAGTAACTTTAAGAGTACTGCAAGATTCTATCTTTGCTCCTGTATCATTTCTTATCAACAATAATAATATTCCTGAATATTTCTTATATCTATTTATTTGCTGACAACTCATCTTTATATTTTTGTCTTGACATTTTGATTGCTTAGAACAATCCATCAAAAGTCTTCACTTTTTGATTGCTTAAAATAAGTAGCTGATCCTTAATTTGATCTTTCTTCTGTAACAGCTTGGGACACGCAGTAGCTTGTGGATTTTAACTCCAACTAAACTTAGTTATTTACTATTAACTAAATTAGCTAAATAGCTAATAACTATGGCAATATTGTTAACATTCCTACATTGACAAATAACAACCCTTTCACTCCCAGACAAGGTCCAAAAGCACATTGTAAATGCAGCTAGACCTGCTTTATCTGCCAAGTTTAAGCCAATATAACTATATTGTATAACTTATATTTGCTTATATAACTTATATATGGCCAATATAACTTATATTGGCTTAACCGAGGGCGAATGGAAAAATGTCAGTATTTAATAAATAGTAAATATATGCATAAATTCATAATATAAAATATTATGAATTTATAATATAATATAAAATATTATGAATTATAATATCAACCCCTGCTAAATCTTATAATTTTGCAGGGGGTCAGGTTTGAAAAATGCCCTACTTTTTCCCAGGGCCCAGACCCTGGTCACATTCACATAATGGGTAAACATATAAAGTTTTCCATAAATTATTATTTTTATTATTATTATTATTATTACTATTATTATTATTACAACTACTATTATATATTACAAATATTTAAAAAATTGAAACCTAGCTCCATGTCATCCAATGAAACTTTTAAGACTCTGTTAGAATTTATCAGTGAGCCAGCCAAATGTAGAAACTCCCAAGTTTTTTGTTTACCTTGTATAACATATTTATATTCCAAAGGAGTTTGAATACATTCTTTATTTATGTTTAAATCACCTGAGTAAATTACTCCTTCTGAGTCATTACTAAAATTAAAAAAAAAAAAAACTTGTCAATAACAAAAACATTGCTGCTGTTTGCATTTTTCGATGCTTAGTTTTCCGCTAAGGCAAGTGAGAGAGTAAGAAAACATAATCATAATATTTTAGTATTTATTTTAATGAAAAACATTTTTTTTGTTATCGCATCATAGTCCAATAGAATGTTTATATATGTATCATGACTGTTTTAAAGTTGGCATATTACTTATAAATTTAAATCTTAAAGGGTTGTGATATGAAATTTGATAAATGGAACATGCACTAAAAAATAGTTACAATGAGAAAAAAGTTCAAAAATAAGTTTTTTCTGTAAAAGAGTATTTATTCCTCATATTTAGTTAGCTTCATTAGATGACCGTAAATAAAAGGCAAGGTCAAGTATTTGATAAATTAATATATATCTCAATAAGTCTTGATTCTTGCCAACTCCATGTTTTATGTTCAAGAACAAAATTGTTAAATAAATTATTTTTTATGTTGAAAAACATCAATTACAAGATAGATTGTTTCCAGAATTTCACAAAAACAATGTAAAAACCCTTTATTATTACTATTGTTGTTTTGTTTCTTTCATTTATGCAATTCTCTCTTTGGCATTATTTTATTTCAGTTTGCCTACTGTTGAAACATGGTTTTTATTTAATAAATTTTTATTTTTTTATTTTTTATTTTATTTATTTTTACTTTATTCTCCTCCCCAAGGTTGCAGGGATGTTAACTGGTAATTACTAAACTTTTATACTTAACTGTGCTATTTTGTAGTACAATGATAGGTTTGTTACAATGCAGTTTTCCAATGCAATTTTTGTTACATTGCTTACAATTTTATTTTAATAACTTAAGGTATGCTTTTGTTGCATGACTTTTTAACTACTTTTTAACACAATGTTTCAAAGCTTATTACAAATGATAATCACAATAAATGATATCACAATAAGTTTACAGGTTGCTTACTATTTTATAATTGTGTTTTTGTGTGTATGTGTGTGTATTATATATATGTAATGCATTGTATTATACATACCTTATATATGTTATAATTGTAAATCATATATATATATATATATATATATATATATATATATAAAATTTTTAAATTACCTAAGTGGTTTCATATGTACACCAATACCTCTCCATCCACCAAGACAATCATGTCCAAAAGAAATACCAAGATTTTCAACTCGCTTTTGTGATATATAAAAAAACTTGATCCAAATGATGCTGTTTAGTACAGTATTCTTAACTAATCCTTCTTGATTTAACCTAACAAAAAAACAAGTAACAAAAGAGAACTTTAAACTAAAAATAATTGAAATTTAAAAAGTATTTTGATAATGCATTTTACTTTACTTATTTCCATATTTTTTTACTAATTATTAATGTATTACAGGTTGATAGAATATTTCAACAATATTTAAATTTTATAATATTGATAATCAAAACAAAGCAATTCAACAAAAACCATTAACTTGAAATACTTTGTCTACTATTTTTGATTTTTGTTATATTCTTTGAAAATAAGAATTTCAGAATGGCAAAGTAAAGAATTAATTACATTGCATAAGTTCTTTAATACTGGAACATTTCCAAAAACAGAGTTGGTGAAACTTTAATATATGCCTTAGGCAGCTAAATTGTCCTTGACAACGATGTTAACTAAAAGATTATTTAATGATCTAGTGATTTACAATGAACTATAAATGAGGGTATGAGCAAAAATCAAGCTGAGCTGATAGCAACAACATCAGGATTTCCATATTTAGCAATTGTGCAGCAATCGCAGCAATCAATATCTGAAGTGTTGCATATTGCAGATGCATGTAGAAAGAAAAACAAAGATAATATTGTGCCACCCTTCCAATATGAACTAAAAATGTTTATGTCACTTTGACAAAATCAGCAACTTTCTAAAATATAATAATTGCTATGACATCAATCCAACTTACACAAACAAAAAGAATAACTATTTTTTAAGTCTGTAGAGTATGTCATTTCCGCTTCTGCATTTTCTACTGATAAAATTGCTATCACATTAACTGCTTTTAATTGACTTTAATGTTACAACTTAAATGAGCTTTGCTGTTGAAAAGACCAATGTGATAGGGAAAGCTCCACAAACTAAAACAGTTTTGTACCACCCTTCCAAAATGAACTAAAAATATTTATTGTCACTTTGACAAAATCACTAACTACTCAAAACACATTAAATGCACTGGCATTGATCCAACCTACATCGACAGAAAGGGAAAGTTTTTTGAATTGCTGGTAATTTCTGTACAAAATTCTGTACTTCTATGAAATTTAATCTGTTGGATATACTAGTCTTTCTAAAATACTACTTTTTTGAAAACATGATTTTTAAGTGACAGTTTATTATAATTTGTACTTTTTGCAGTGCGCTTTAAATTGTAATTTGTTTGCTTCTTATTGTTAAAATAAATGATTTTCCTTCATTTTTGTTTTCTTTAATCTACTTGTAGTATATTTCAGTAGGTTACATTAGAATTTTACAAGTTTCTAGTTTTTTAATAACTATAAACTCTGTTTTTAGCACTTAACTTAAAAACAATATCATAAAAAGCAATACTTAATAAAAAATATTTATATACTAATATATTTATATACATATTTATATATATTGATCTTGAACTTATGACATAAAACCCCATTATAAAACCATATTATTATTATTGTTAATAATAATATGGTTTTATAATGGGGTTATAATTATTGTTATCTAAGTATTAACCATTTAAGGATGTTCTACCAAGAAAGTTTATGCCCTGACTTAAATGAATGAAATCTTTCTTAGCTTTCTTGGAGATTCGTTGATGTACTTGGTTTAATTTTAAATTTTAGCATTAGTTTCATTTTAAATGTTTACTTAATTAAATTAAATTTCACACTTTTTGAATAAATGAATTGTGTGTTTGTTGTTGGTTGTTTGTTTTCTAATTTATTTATTCTGTTTTGATTCTTAAAAGTAAAAAGAGAAAGATGAATGGTAAACATTTTTTGTTTCTTTTATCTTTTTTTAGTTGTTCTTCAGAACATTTTAAATCTTGGTTTTTAACAAAGCAAGTTATAACAATGTAAAAAAATGTAAACGATTTAAAAGATAAATAACTACTTGGTAATCTATATAAATTTTAAGTACATTATCAAGAAGATTAGGTTGGTTAAAAAAAGTTTTTTTTTTCTGTTTAGTTGATAATATTAAGGAAGTTGCAAGAAAGTTTAAAAGCATTTTAATTTTTATAAATATTTTTTAAATGACTTAAAAAGTTTAAAACTTTATCAAAAACATAAGTTTTCATATGCAACATGTTTTTTTTTATTAAATTCAATATTTTTAGAATTATTTTTATTATGTTTTAATTTAGTACATTTAAATTTAACTACAAAGATTGTGACTGTTAATGTGAAGTAAAAGACTGATTATTATTTATTCATTTGATTTCTATTTTAAAACTTTTTAACTACTTTAGTAGAATAAAAGTGTATTTTATATATATATATATATATATATATATATATATATATATATATATATATATATATATATATATATATATATATATATATATATATATATATATACACACACAATATAGTAGATATATATATATATATATACACACTATAGTAGAAATATATATATATATATATATATATATATATATATATATATATATATATATATATGTATATATATATATATGTATATATATATATATTATATATATATACTATATATATATCTACTATATTGTATGTGTATATATATATATATATATATATATATATATATATATATATATATATATATATATATATATATATATATATATATATATATATATATATATATATATATCTACTATAGTATATACATAGATATCTACTATAGAGAATATAGATCGGCATTTGCTTAATATTTTTTCTTATCTTTATAGCAGATGACATTTTCAGAAAAAAACAAAGAAAATAATGAAAGAAAAGATTGCAACCTCATCCTAAACTCTCAAATGATATAGCAGCATTCTTTTGTGGCAGCATACAATCATTATGCATCATATGATCATTTAACCCAACTGAGTATTGTCAGTTTAGTCTAATTTAAAAATATTATTTAAGCTTTGATTTTTTTGATATTTCGTTTTTGTTGATTGGCTAGTCCTTTTTTCAAAAAATTTCAAGTTGTTTGACTAGCTTTAGACCATTTTATGGAAGAAATAAGAGTAACATTTAAGTAAAACATTTTTATATACATATATTTTTTTGTCTAAATCTTTTTGAGATTTATGAGAATAAATAAAATTAGTTTTTAATTTTTAAATCTTAGTTTACTTACGGATTTTTTTTAACTTGGTCTGCATAGCTAACTTTGTGTGGATGGTCTATATCATCTGATTTCTGTTTATTTGTTGATCTAAGCTCCATTGTAGTTTTTGTAGGCTTTTTAAAAAAAAACATAAGAATAGGTTAAGAATAAAATTAAGAAATTTATTTGTTACAATGAAAACAAAATTAAATAAAGTTTTTTTTTAATTAATAATCCTTTTATGATTTTAATTCCTTTGTTAAATTTTTATCAATTTTAAGCAAGTACTTAAGTAATAATGGATTTTAAGAATAAAATTGTCAATAAACTAAAATTAGCAATTTTCACTTTTAAAACACATTTATCTTTTCAAACTATAATCCACACACCCTCACTTTAGTTACCTAGTTACAGAGTTGTTTACCTACTAGCATAGAATACAAGAAGGGTATACAAATAATAATAAGAATTTTAGTATTTGATTTTAAAAGAAATTTTATCAGAATATAATCAATTTAAAACATTTAATTTTTACTTTCTTGGATAAGTTACAAGTTTGCTCATCATTAACATCTGTATCCTTTTTGTTCGAGCAAGATGAAGATCTACTTTCAGAACATTGAGTATCAACTTTTTTGCCCCCAAATGAAAGGTTATGCTGTGCTAATTGGTCATTGTCTTTATTACCAAAAGACCTATCACAGCTACTTGATCCTTCACTCGGTAGCTCATTCTTGCTATATATATGTATAAAAAAATGCTATTCATAATTTAATTTATGCAGAATTTAAAAGAAATTTTTTTTCTAAGGTTTCGTGAAAATTACTTACTCTTCTTGTTTATTATTGAAGTCCTGAGGCGGAACACACATTTGAGTCACTTCTGAACTATTATTTTTACTATTGTCAAGCGCAACTGTTTTGTTTTTTATTTTGTTTTTCACTGTTTCAATTTCAGATTTATGTTCAATTGATAAATTGTCTTTATTATGTAGCAAATCACTCTATAAAAATCATAAGATAATAAAAAAAGTATTTTAAGTGTTTCAGTGTTCATGTAGTATGCATTAACATATAAAAGAAAGATATTAGTGACTATACATTTTTAGTGATTATACATTTTAGTGACTATACATTTTTTTATATTAATTACATTAAAAACTTATTCTTTAATATTCATATTTAAAATGAGCCTTTCTTGTACATTATTTGACTTCATAGTAATATGAGTCACATAATATACTATACAAACATAAAAAATTGTAATGCATAAAATATTATGCAGGCTTCGGCAGGAGTAAAAACCGCACGGGCTATGAAAAGCCCGTCACCAATAGACTTTGCGGGCTAGAAGGGCCGCCCATCTCGATGATCTCGCACAGGCTTTTACAACTTTAAATTTTTTTTTTATTTTTTTTTTAAAGTTTTTAAATTTTCTTCTATTTTTGAATGAAAATGTCATTGAATATGAAATATTTTGTGAATTGAACTAAAATAATAACTTGGAGAGCCAATTGTTTGAGAGCTAATTAGAAAAAAAATCTTTTATTAATAAAAGTAAATGAGTTGGATACTTTTCAAGTTTCAATAATTGTTTTTCAAAGTCTTTTATTTGCTCAGAGCTATTTTCGTTTCACGCGGGTTAGTTGTTTTATGGTTGCTTTTATTTAGATTTGTTATTTGAGTGAACTTCATTTAGTTTCATGTTCATTTTTTTTCTTTATTCCAGATATAGGCAAACCAATAAACTTGAAAACAACGGAAAAAATCATAGAAACAACCATGACGCTTTATCACGTTTCCTTATTCAAGCATCCTGACGTGTTTTTTTACCAAAGTCTATTTTAGTATATTATTAGTATATTTTTTTACCAAAGTTTATTTTAGTATATTTTAGTATATCGTGCTTCTTTAGTTCCTTCGTTTCTAGTGAATAAAAATCTTATAGAACGATAAAATTTTCAAAATCTAACTGCGACTTTTTTAAGCTATAGCCACAAATAGTTTGAAATCTTTTTTTTTTAAACCTTAAATGAATGAGTTCGATAGTTTAAGAATTGTTTGGTAACTAATGTTAATGTTTCAATTCAATTGTTTATATACTTATGCATTCTATTGGGCGTGAAAACTAAAAACTCACTTAAACTGTTTATAATTTGTTTTATAATTTTTATAACTTCGCTTTACCTATGCCTATCCTGATCGGAAATAGTTAATCTGATACGTAAATAAAAAAATTTGAAATCAAATTTCTCTAAATAAAATTAATAAAAAGTTTTTATTTAGAAGTACTATTAATTTTTTAAGATACCGGGCTTCCATTACTTCTTATACAATATAAGCATGTATTAAAGAAGCGTTATATAAACTAAAAAAAGCTTGAATTCAACCGTTGTTGACTTTAAAATTCAGCATTATTTTATTGCTTTAAAATATATTTATAATGAATTCAAATGCATTAAATATAGTGTTAGAATAACAGCGATAATATGAAGACAACTGTACATTATTTTTTTTATAAATAAAAAAAGGTAACATGTATAGTTATATTTTATTTATATTTAATTGTTTTACAAAAATTATATTTTATTTATATATAATTGTTTTACAAAAATTATATTTTATTTATATATAATTGTTTTACAAAAATTATGGCAAAACTTCTCCAATTTTAAAATCTAACTCAGTTTCTTCACTTCCACTCGATTCTGATAATTCCAATTCACTTTCACTGCTTAAATCTGAATCAACGAAATCTATGTCTACTTGTTCATCTTTTATCGAAAAAAAGATCACATGGATAATTTTTTTTATTATCGTTATTATTATAAATACCAAAAACCCAAAATAAAATCCTAATTCTTGTGCATCAAATGCGTATATTTCCCTTTTTTAATCAAATAATTATTAAATTTATAACATAATAAGGTAACTCGATATTATATTGATTCGATATTATACTCGATATAATACGGTAATTCGATATTATATCAATCAGTTATCTTTGTTTGAAAAACTGTATGATTTAGTTATATTATTTAAATTGTTTAAATTATAATTGTTTAAATTTTACATTTGAATATAAAAAACTATAACATGGATTTTGCTATCCATATTAAAATTATGTCATAAGAGAAATTTTAAAAGAGTACATAAATAAAAAAACATCATAAAATTCACCTTATTTTTTACCCAAAATTTATTTTTGAGACGGGCTTTTTTTGGCCCGTCTAAACTGACTTATACGGGTGTGCGGAGACGGGCACGGGCCATAGCCGGCCATTCCTGCCGAAGCCTGATTATGTATATAAAATTTTAATTAAATAAACTAAAAAGCAATGAGGTAACTTGTATTGCAAATCAAGATACTGAAATAACCATGTCTTTTGATCTTTTTGTGAATTATAAAATAGTGCATAATATTGTTGATTTACCCTTTTCTGATTTTTTTACTTTTTTTAACTCAAAGCGTTTTACAAGAAGTCATTCACAAAAATTTGTTTACAGCAAAAGAATGATCAAAGTATCAAAACATGAAAAAGCTTGATCAACAATGCCATTGCACAATTTAATAATTTGTTTTCTTTATACTTACTCTTATTGGTTACTCTTACTATTTTTATTGGTGCAACATAAGAGTAATTTAGTAATTACCTGTCTCACCTTTTTGTACTTTGTATAATTATCAAGTGCAAGTAAATAAACAAAAAAGCCTAGAGCTTCATATATTGCAAAAAACAGAGCTAATACTTCTTCAAAATCCATTTGAAATTATTTTAAATTGCTCACTGTTTAATTACTGTTCCTTTGCTAGACCATCTAAGTACTGAGTTTTGTATATTTTATATTTTTCAAATGCAAATAAATAAAATTCAAAATAAATTAAAAAACAAATTTGTGACAATCAAGGAAAAATGTGAAAATACAACATGTATGTATATTATAAATTAACAATACTAAAGTTATGTTGGATTACAATGCATAAAATTGGGAGGATATAAAAAGTATACATATAAGATTTTATATAATAAAAAAGTATGTGTCAAATATAAAGTTTGATTGTTTTATTTCAGCCAACTTATCTAAAATCAATTGCATAATAAAGAACTTTATCAGTTTTTAAGTATTTTGCTGGAAACTTAATAGTTTTTATCGTTGAATTTTTTTTATTGCTTATATATATTTTTTTATTGTTGAATTATTGCTAAAGTAAATTTAATGATTATAATAAAAAGTTGTTTGAAAACTTTTTCATTTGCTTTTTTTTATACATACAAACAACTACATACAAACAACTACATACAAACAACTACATACAAACAACTACATACAAACAACTACATACAAACAACTACATACAAACAACTACATACAAACGACTACATACAAACAACTACATACAAACAACTACATACAAACAACTACATACAAACAACTACATACAAACAACTACATACAAACAACTACATACAAACAACTACATACAAACAACTACATACAAACAACTACAAACAAACAACTACATACAAACAACTACATACAAACAACTACATACAAACAACTACATACAAACAACTAAATACAAACAACTACATACAAACAACTACATACAAACAACTACATACATTACAACTACATAAAAACAACTACATACAAACAACTAAATACAAACAACTACATACAAACAACTACATACAAGCAACTACATACAAACAACTACATACAAACAACTACATACAAACAACTACATACAAACAACTACATACAAACAACTACATACAAACAACCAGTTTTTGAATAAGTTGATTTATATGAGAAAATTCTTTTATTTAAATATTGACTGGTTTGACCCACATCATAAGCATTACAGCTTTTACACACCAATTTATATACGACATCATACCAACCTTTTTATGGGATAGTGCTAAATGAGACTTTGACGCTATTATTATTGAACAGTTTCTCTACACTTTACTAATTGTTACATTGATGATATTTTTTAAATTTTCACAGGCTCTAGGAGAGAATTTCTGTTAGTTAAATTATTTTTAAACAACCTTTATCCTACAATTAAGTTCTTGTTAAACTATTCAACAGCATCATCCGCTTTTTAGACGGATGATGCTGTTGTACTCGGGAAACATTCATCAGATAAACATCACTAAAAAGTTATTACCATTCAGTACCATTTGGTAGACCTACCAAATGGTACTGAATGGTAGTTTGGTAGATATACCAGACTAACATTTGGTAGACATACTAAAGTCCTCAAGGGCAGATCCAAATAGCTTTATATAGAAATCCAACAGACACTCTCCTCCATTTTATTTAACACTATCTTCAACACATCAAAACAAGCATCATTTTACTCACAGGTCATTCATTACAATTACCTAAAACACTAACAATTTTTTACTACATTTTTTTTAATTTCAGTCCTAATACATAACCATTAGCATAACCATCACCTATGCTCATATTGTGGGTTGATTGTTTGGTTATATTTAACATTTCTCCTGGCTGAACTTAGCATCATCATGGCCATTATGATCACCATATTGTAACACCATTATGAAATATTTCTAAAAAAAATGACACAAAATATTGACCCAGCACTTTTCTGAGATCTTTCTTTCCAGCTGGGTTTATATATGATTGTTTATATTCAAATATTTTTTCTTTGTCTATTCAGCTGGATTTTATATATGATTGTTTACATTCTGATGTTTTTTCTTTGTCTATGAGCAAGCATGGTGCATTATGTTGATCTTTCTTTCCAGCTCGATTTACATACATGGATCATTACATTGATCTAGCTCTTTTCTCCTTGAGATCTTTCCAGGTTAATTTTTTTATATAATTGTTTACATTCAGATACTTTCACTTCGTCTTTCAAGCTGGATTTCATAAAAAATTGTTTACATTCAGGTATTTTCTCTTTGCCTGTAAGAATTCATGGTTCATTATGAGTAAAATTACATTAATAAAAATGTAATCTTATGTGACTCCACATTTAGCAAAGTCACATCCATTTAGAGTATTTTTTCCTTAATGTTAAAATACTTTTTCTTATATACTGTTTATTCCCTGTGTTTTTCTTACTTATTTTTCAATTTCTTTTAAATTTACATTTTTATAAGTCTTCTGTGTACATTTTTTTTGCTCTTTTAAGAAAAAAAATTTTAAATTTTCAAATAGGAAAATAACTTTCTTGCAATAACAAGAAAGATAAATGTTATAGAAAAAAAATACTTACAGAACTTTCAGATCTATTAACTGAAGAAATGTTGTTTTCAGCCTTCTTCAGATTGCTATAATTAGATAAATTTTCATTTTCTTTGTTTTTAACTTCATCCAATCCAGAATTGCTGACTTCCATACAAGAATTTTGTTCAGGAACTGAAAAACCATCCTTAAAAAAATTCTTTAGCTTATGTATTATTTATGTCTATCTTTTTCAAAACTTTTATTCAAAAAAAATTACAATTAATTTGTTTAATGTAGTTTAAAGTCTAATAAATATAACAATTTTTCTGAGTTTTAACAACATGTTCCAATTATACAATAATCATTTTCAACTATAAAACTGTTAAATACAAAACTTTTTAATATACAGTAAAACAAACATTAATTTTATTTGTTAGTCAAACAAAAGAAAACATGAAAGGTGTGAAACACCTTTCCCATAGAATAGTGGAAAATTTAGATCATTATGTAATACATCATAGAGTAATAAAAAATGTCAATTAGAGCTGGAGTAATAGCATGTAATAAAAAATCTGTTTATTAAATTCAGGATTTTGCCACATAATGTGTAACGCTTCTTTGATTTTTAAGTGATGCAAAGTTTGGACGTAGTCTAATACTGAAAAAAAAAAAACCTATTGGCTACATTAAATCAACTAGTTTTTTAATGAATATGTTGATTTATATGATATATTTTTTGTAATTTTAAATGTTCCTCAATTCTTTTATTCAAATGTTGAGTGGCTTGACCCACATAACAAGCATTACAGCTTTTACATACAAATTTATTTATGACATTTGAGCAGAGATGTTGTGCAGAGATGTTTTATCCTTGTTGAAAAGTATGAATTAATTTTACAGGATGAGAATTCTGAACTTTCAATGTTTTACAATGTTTTTTGCATAAATCATAAATAATATAATGTAGTTTTACAATTACATTTAATAATTGTAGAGAAAATAATTACAATAAATAGAGCTACTATATAATAGTAGTTTTACATTTTACTAAAGTAAAAAAAAAAAACTGCTATTGGAAAAAAAAACTGAGTTATAACTAATAACAATGCACAGTACTATTTTAATGCAACACATTAAAAAGGCATAGATGTAAATGTGACCAACATTGTTTTCTGCCTAAAATGACGAACACTATATTTATCTTAAATCTAATTATATCATTTTGTTTGTCTCCAGTAATGCCTTTTTCTCTTTTCTCGTATTGAGGATACAGATTTAAAGTTAGTATAATGGTTCCAAAGCTGGCTAGCAGAAGGATTTTCTTTGTGGTAGCTCTCAGAAAAGCTAATTTCATTAACAGCTGTAAAATATCAGTTATATTAATAGTGCCATGTTGCACATAGCTACTACCATGCACTGTCTATGATTAATTCAAATTCGATTTATTATTCAAACATTTACTATTCAACTTCTTGTAATAATTTACAACATAGCTGTAATACCTAAATAAGGTAAAGTGGTATAACATTGACACATCTTTATAAAATATATTTTTTTCTCTTGATGTTACAAAAAAATATTGATAAAATATTTTCACATGATATTGCTACCATAAATCGAATAAATTGAATAAACCAAAGAAATCGATAATAAAAACTTAAGTAGTTATGTGATGTTATTAATATATAATTTATTTTGTGATTGGTACTGTTAATGTTTCCTTCTATATAGGGAAACTTTGACATTATATTTTGTGCCATGAATGTTAATTTGCGTTGTGAGAGGTGAAATTATTATTGTAGTTTTCACAAACAAAACAAAGAAAAAATTTTAAATATATACTAGCACCAGCCTACATTTTAGTTTTAATAATTAGCAGCATTAAAAAGTTGTAAAATTGCCATAAAAATGTAATGAAATATTATTATTTAAAAGATATCAATTAGCTTCAGTTCTGATAGCTAACTATTAAGCTCTACATCACATTAATGACTTAATATCTGACTTCAATAAAATCTCCCAGTGTTGTAATTTTTTGCTGACTTTCTTTGTGACAGACTTTTGGTGTTTGGTTAAATTTCTAAAACAACAAATTTCTAAAAAATTTTACATCTTCAGGTTCTGATGTTGTTTATTCTATCAGTACTATGCAACATTATTTGGTGCGGATTTAAACTTTCTGCAAGTGTCGGTTTTTAGATCTGTTAACATTTAATGTATTGGAACATTTTTTTTTAAATAACTTTTTGAGTTTGCTTTTTTTGATTCCATTTTATGTACTCGGGAAACATTCATCAGATAAACATCACATTCTGCCAACTTTTGCTTTATTATTGGTCCAAGAGATAACTTTAGCATTCCTGTCATTGTTACCTCAAAACCAAAATAAGCATTTAAAAAAAAAATACAACAAAATATTCTTAATTGCTTAGTATTTAGAAACAACATCATAAAAACACATGTAAAATGATATTATAATATGGACTTTTTATGTAAATTTTATGGACATGTAAAATGATATTATAATATGGACTTTAATATGAAGTTTTTCAGCAACAAAAAAAAATAGAAATTAGTTTAATTTATCCTCGCTGTATTGTGTTGACATTTATACTACTATTATGCGAATAAAAATATTCATTCATTCAACATCTGGCTGCAGCATCTGTTGGAATACTTTAAACAATAGTCAATGACAGATGACTTGTTAAAACATTTAATCTAACACTTTTCAATGTAACCCATGTGTCAAAGTAACCCTACATTACCTAATATAAAAATTTTTGTACATTTATATAAACTGGCATTAAAAATTACCACCAAATTATTTCAAAATATTCATTACAAATATTCTTGGTATATTGAAGTAACTTTTAGTCCTTTAAATACTGTACTTCATGCAAAGATCATCAGACCTACTTGTTCTTTGTGAGATTAATTTAAATTTAGTTGTTTCATCTTCAATAAGATTTTATTGGTGCTCTCCTACATTAAAACCTGGAGGGTGGCAACTATGACCTATATCTCTCTCTATCTCTCCTGTTATAACTGTCTAACTATTTATCAACAATTGAACTTTATTGCTCATCACATTACATTCTTTTAGTACCATTGAATTTCTGGCTCTAAAGCTGAAAATGTTGATCTTTCTTAATTTTTTTATTCATATAGTTAACTTCATAATTTATTTACCAAACAACACTAATAACATATATTCACTCCTTGGTATCTATCTTATCTCTGACTCAAGTTTGTGCTCAAATTCTCCTTATTTTCTTTTAGGTGGTTCAAACCATGTGATGATCTTACTAAAACTTTAATCTCTTGTTTACATCAAATTCAACCTATCAGAACACTTCTTACTACTATCTTAGAGCTGACTGGAATTCAATTAACAATTTTCTTTTTGATGGTTCATGAGATGATGCCTTTTCTATTTTGAAAATTAAAATCTTCTTCAAAATCTCCTAGATTGAGGCAGACATGGAAAATTTTATTGCTTCTTGTCAGTTTCAAGTCCACCCTTATTCTGGCCCATAGTTTTTTTTTTCTTCTTGTCATTTTTATTTTTATCACCAGAATAATCCTAATATGAGCAGACATTTTTTTACCATTTTAGCAAGAAATTGATGCTAAAAAGTATTGTCTAATGCTAAGGTTCATTATTTTCAGATTAGAAATTTATCACAAAAGTTAGCTTCTAGAGAATTTTGAAAAATTTCTCAAGCCTGGCAAGCTGGTCTTTTCCATGACCTCTCTTTATATGGTGAATTTGTAAATATTTTTAAATTTATTAAATCATTCCTTTCTAGTAGTGGCACAAGACTCCATCATTGGCTCTGTATTATTTTTCGTTTATACTAGTAATCTTCCTTATAATACTCTATATCATATATACCTCTTATGCTATCTCTGTAGTGGTTTTATAACTGATAGCAGATTCATATATTCCAGTCATGAAAATAAATTTATCACTTTTTAATTGCTTTAATTCTTTTATTGCTTAGCAATAAACAGTCAATCTTGAATGTGATCTTTCTTCTTTATAACTTGGTAACTGACAGCTGATTTGTATATTCCAGTCGTGACAAAAAATTTATAACTTTTTAATTGCTTAGCAACAAACAGTTCATCTTGAATGTGATCTCTCTTCTTTGACAACTTAAGGCTCACATTGGCTGGTGAACTTTAACCTAACTCAAAAAAAGTTCACTGCTAATAATTATTGCAATACTGTTTTTAAATATTGATAAAAATTATATACACTGATGAAAAAAGAAACACACTATTACTGAGTTAATTCGGCTTTATAACTTCTTGGATGAAAAGTAGATTTTCGATCCTTTTTCTACGCAATACTAAACTTTCAAAGAAACCATAGAAACCATATATCAATCAATTAAGTTATCATCTGCTTAAGTTGCTTTTTGTTATCATCGGTGCTCGAAGTGCGTCAGGATGCCGTCCCATCACCTTTTTATAAACAAAGATTTGGAAGGATGGTATTTTTAATTTACTGAACACCATCCCATTACTTATTTTTCTCCACCTCGAGCACTGGTTATCATCCTCATCATTTTCTCACTAAATAATCCATACTCTGCTCTAATCTTATATTTGTCTTTAAATGGGGAATACTTTTAATATATTAGGACTAATCCTTCTTATGATTCAAATAACGCCCTTTTCCTTTTAAACAAGGCTAAAAAAAGAAATGTTTAACCTCATGAATAGGACAATGGGTCAAAGCTTGATTCATTGTCCTATTGTCAAATATTATCATTGTAAATGTCATATGTCTTCACGATAATTACTATTTGACTCTTTATTCAGCAGTAATGTATCTACATGTTGCAAGTTTTTCTTTATCTTAAAATACTTTTACTTATATAGTATTTATTCTGTCCTCCTGATTTTCTTACTCGATTTTTTTTTTTTTTTACTTTACAGTTTTATAAGCCTTCTGTGTACAGTATTCTATTTTACAGTATTACTCTAAGTATGAACTATTGTCAAATTTGAAATAACATTCTTGCAATAGCTATAAAGATAAATGTTATATAAAAAAATAACTTACAGAAGTTTCCAATCTATCAACTGAAGAACTGTTGTTTTCATCATTCATTATATTGTTATTCTTAGGTAAACTTTGATTTTCTTCATTTCTAACAACATCCAATCCAGAATTTTTGACTTCTGCACAAGACTTTTTTTCATGAACAGAAATACCATTCTTGGAAAAAAACTTCAGTTAATGTTTTATTTACATCTCTTTTTATTGTCATTTTTTATATAACAAAACTTTTTATTAAAAAGAAATAATTAACATTACTTGTTCTGTTAATTAAATAAACTAAATTGATTATTATTTTAAAATTGAAGTGTATATTTAACAATTATTTAATGCGTTATTTTTTTATCTTGTATCTATTTTCTTATTTTAAGTGAATTTTTTAAAATTTTCAAATTAGAAAATAATTTTCTTGCAATAACAAGAAAGATACGTGTTATATAAAATATTACTTACAAAACTTTCTGATCTATCAGCTAAAGAATTGTTGTTTTCATCATTCATTAGATTTCTATTTTTAGGTAAACTTTGATTTTCTTTGCTTATAACTACATCCAATCCAGAATTGTTGACTTCCACACAAGACTTTTGTTCAGAAACATAAATGCCATCCTTGGAAAAAAATTTTAGTTTATATATGTCTATCGTTATAGACATTAATTATATAAAAAAACTTTTACTTAAAACAAGTAACCATAAATTAAAAATGTAGTTTTATATAAATATTTAATTATTGTAACGAAAATAATTACAATAAACAAAGTTACTATATAATTGTAGTTTTACATTTTATTCAAGATGAGAAAAGAAAAACTGCTATTGAAAAAAACATTTAAGTCACAACCACAAGTGGCTGCATATGAAAAACTATGTAAACAGAATAGGGTTTAGAATTTTCTTCTAGGGACAAAAAATAACTTTCCAAATTGAAACAGATAGATGAACTTGATAAAAAAATATTCAACTGGAAGAAAGATCAGGTTTTATGACAACCAAAAAGTTTATACCTAAATTGTCAAGACACAACACAAGTTTTTTTTGTTTTTTCATTTAATTCACCAAAAAGGCTACTACAGATGAGTAACTTGGAACCTCTCGCTTATGAAACAAGCGTTTCATAAGCGAGAGGTTCCAAGTTCAACCACTAAACCACTGCCGCGTTACCCAAGGACATGGGTCAATGACAGCAAACAGCATACTAACTGTTGTTGAAAGCATAAAAAGTAACAAAGAAAAAAACTTAAAAGTAAAAAAAACTTAAAATATGAAAGTAACCTTGGGTATATAAAATGTTTTTGGCTTGAAGCAGTATCCAACCTCAACATAATGAAGCCTGCTTGCAGCAAAGTTAATAAACAAAATCCAGAAATGATAATATTAGTAGGTACCAGAAATAATTAAAACATGAAAAAAAGAATTTAACTAATGTGCAAATTTAGTGAAAAAAATTGCAGGCTTTGCTAAGAAGCGTAACACTGTGCACATTTTATATATGAAATGGTGATTTCACCAACATGTTCAGCAATTTATGTTAACCAAAAATTTTTATGCATAATATTTTAATTATTTTTTTATATTGTTTATGTGGCATTTCTTTAGATAACGTTAAGTCCTAAATAATCACCATAAAAAACATGTCAAGTCTATTTGCGAAATAATTTATTTTTTTGATAAAAAAACTGATCGTTAAATTAATTTTTTTTTTTCATTAAAAATATGATTTTAAAAACTAAAAATTTTAATTTAGTTTTGAAGGAATGCTCTTTTTTAAAGAAATAATTTTTTTATTATTTTTCGCAACCTTCATAACATAAAAACATTACAACAAGCCTTTTAAAATATTAGAATTAAATGTGTAAAAGTAATTAAAAAACTTCTTATTTTGTTATAAGAAACAAGAAGTATTTTGGTTCAGGAGAATTTCTTTAACAAATAAATTTAAATTTTGTTTCTTATTAATTCAATATCACATAAAGTTTTTATAAATTAAATTTTATTTATGAGCATATCATGTTTAAGAATAACTTATTGGTAACTGTAAAGTCAACCCATAACTTTTTTTTTTTTTAAACATCTTCGCTTCCAACAAGGCTGCAAGCAACCACTAATTAGAGTTGGAAGTTACTGGAAGAGAAAAGATGAAGATTGTAGAGCAAGATAATGATTGACGGACGACTTAAAGGATTGCAAATTATATGAATCAGGAAAGCAAGATGAAGGAAGCGAATTCCAAAGAGCTGATGTTTGAGGAAAAAAACTTGAGGAATAAGAGTTTTTGGAGCACTTAAATGACACTTAATTGAATGACATGTAACACGAGAATGAATTTTAGCAGATAGAACAAGAGATGCAAGTTCTTTAGAGCAATGCCCATTATAGTATTTGTAGAAAAGAGAAAGAGAAGCAACATTACCACAATGTGATAATAGTTAGAGTTTGGCTGTAAGAGCAGGTCCAACTATGTTTACAATTCGTTTTTGCACCTTGTCTAAAAGAGAAAGGGCATCATTAGAAGATTCACCCCTAATATGACAACAGTATTCCATACAAGGCTGGATTTGAGATTTATAGAGATAGAGAATAGAATCAGAAGTAAGAAAGTGTCAAGCTCGATAAAGAGATGCAAGCTTAGCAGATGCTAATTTTGCAACAGATTTGAAATATGGTTCCAAGAAAGATTGGAAATAAGAGTTAATCCTAGAAGATGAAGGGTAGATGACTCATCGAGAACATTAACATTAATAAATAAAGGAAGATCTAAATTATTGTGACAACGATTGGCTGAAAAAAATTGAGTTTTATCTGAATTAAAGTTCACCAGCCACTTTGAGCCCCATGCTGTAGCAGAAGTGAGATCCTTTTTAAGCTCAAAAGCCCCCTCCAAGCTTGGTCAATATGATCAGAAATAACATCAAAAAGAGTGCAGTCTTGAAATGAAGGAGAGCAATATAAAACAAAGAGAAAGGCGATAGAGTGAAGTGGTGCTAAACGAAAGCACATGAAAGAATAGTCTGTGGATTATAACCTAGTTTCCTGACAAATGGGTGAATTCTTGCGAATGTAAATGCCCAGGTCAAGCATGTGACTATTTGAGTCTCTACGAATTAAAGGAAGATAACCATCAATACTAAGATCACAAGATGAGACAGTTGAACTCAAATTAGTTTCACAAAGAGCAAGTAGGTCTGGTAAACTTTGCAAAAGATAAGACTCAACAGAAGAAAAGTTACTTTGAAGACCACGAACAGTGAATGATAGGTTTAGAGAACTTGGTGATGATGATGGTTTTTTTTTGTTTTATAGTTTTTGGTACTTTATTCATTTTTAAATTTGTTGAAGAACTTGACTCAAAGATAGATAGTACATAGATAGTACACTGTTTAATAGCCCAAGAAATTACCTCATTACAATTAATAAACTATAAGCTGTAACAAAGGGCTCCAAATGTGACCCCTGCAATGCACACCAAAAGTACAAACAGGGACACCATCCATAGGCAACATGGCACTGCTAATACTTTGATATTTTTCAGCTGTTGATGGAATCAGTCTTTCTGAGAGCTACCACAGAGTTCGGAAAACTTAACTACCAGCCGGCCACAGAACCCTAAAACTGAGTTTTAGAACTGTACCCTCATTAGGAGATAATAGAATGAGTTGCCTGGTCATAAAAACAGAGACACAAGCAAAACCTATGCATTGAGTCAAGAAGATCCAGCATTCAACATCCTAAACTGGAAACAATGTTTTAAAAATACATCTGAACCAGCCTAATAGATGAAAAATAGGTGCAAGGCTGGTCAACAGATAGAATTTGTTTACCCCTTAAGGGGTAAACAGGTGGTGATGCACATAAAAAACTATGCTAGTTCAATGGTATTTTTTTCTTGCTATTGCAATACCCTATTTCTTATTCATATGATAGATGAAAGGCCAAAACTCATTTTTGAAAATAAACTTTTACTGTAAACTCAGATCTTTAGCCATTATGAGGTCACAAAAATTGTGCTAATCAACTATAACTCCGTTTTTGAGTTATATTTTGAGCCTAACCTAATTTATCATAAGTATGCTTGTAACAAGTATATTTAGGTGCTATGCTTGATAAAGATTTATGAAAAGTAAAACCAATTAGGGGATTGCAGCTTGCAGCTTTAGATGAAAGTAAAGGTACTTTTGAAGCATGGTATTTAGATTAACATATATCTTTGTTATTATTGCAAGAAAGTTATTTTCAGTTAGCAAATTTGAAAAAAGTTCACTACTGGGCTCTGCCTGATTCTTTAAGAAGTTTAATAAAAGCGCTCTTAATAATAATTATTGATTGTATCATTATTTTATCTCATATGTATTTTTTGACTTTTTTGAGTAAATTTTTGAATTTTGATTAAATTTTTTTAAATTTTCAAACTGAAAAATATTTTTTCTGCAATAACAATAAAGATACATGTTATACAAAAAATAACTTACAGAATTTTCCATCCTATCTACTGTGGAATTATTGTTTTCATCATTTTTTAGATTGTGATTTTGAGGTAAACTTTGACTTTCTTCACTTCTAACAACATCCAATCCAGAATTGTTGACTTCTATACACGGCTTTTGTTTAGGAATAGAAATACCATCCTTGTAAAAAAACTTTAGTTTATGTATTATTTATATCTATCTTAACCATCCTTAATTATGTTGCAAACTTTTTATTCAAAACAAATTACTATTAATTAGAAATGTAGTTTCATATAAACATTTACTAGTTGTAGAGTAAATAATTACAATAAATAAAGTTACTATATAATAGTATTTACATTTTACTAAAGTTGAGAAAACGAAAAGAACATTCAAGTTACTAATAACAATACAGTGCTATTCTTTCTAATGTAACACATGGGTAAAAAAGTACTTCACCTAAACACTATACCAGGCCTCTCAAGCAAAGTATCTGTAATCACCTAGGGCAGGTTTAATGCATCTGGCTACAGTCTTGCTCTACAACTCCCATCTTTACATTCTAGCCCTAAAGTCTATTTCCTACTTAAATAATGGTTGCTATTTGTTACAAATAAAATAATTAACATTACTTGTTCTGTTAAACAATAAAACTAAGTTAATTTTTATTTTAAAACTGAAATGTATATTTAACAATTATTTATAGTATAATTTTCTTGTATGTATTTTCTAATTTCAAGTAAACTTTTTTCAAATTCGCTAACTGAAAATAACTTTCTTGCAATAATAACAAAGATATATGTTACATAAAAAAATTACTTACAGAACATTCAGATCTATCAACTGAAGAACTGTTGTTTTTATCATTATTTATATTGCTATTTTTAGGTAAAGTTTGATTTTCTTCGCTTCTAACTACATTCAATCCAGAATTATTGACTTCCAAACAAGACTTTTGTTCAGGAGTAGAAATACCATCCTTGGAAAAAAATTTGGTAATGTATTATTTATGTCTATATTATTTAGTATATTATTAGTTTTATAAGCTACATCCAATCCAGAATTGTTGACTTCCACACAAGACTTTTGTTTAGGAACAGAAATATCATCCTTGGAAAAATTCATTAGTTAATTAATGTCTATCTTTATAGTCATTAATTATAAAGCAAAACCTTTTACTTAAAACTATAGGTGGTTGTTGTAACTATCAACAAAATACCCTAAATAGGTGGTTGCACCTCAAAAACCATATAAAAGTAGGAAGACCTAGAATTTTCTTTTAGGGTCAGATAACAACTTTTTTCCTATTTGTTCATATGGTATGGTTCATACACAAGTCCCACATGTGTTTTTTTTCAAAAATGTTGAAATAGGCTACATTTTGCTAAGCGCCATAAAAACCACATTGAATAAATGGGCTATAATTTCTGAACTGCTTGGTGTTATAACCAGGCTTGAACAGGAATGACATGTGATTGCACGCTGTAACTGACCCTGATAATAATTCTTTTAGTTACAATTCGACCACAGCTGTTTTGATGTTTCAACAATTTAAATGGAATTTAACTAACTGTAACATTATGAATAACTTTTAATCATTGATATTTTCTAAAGTTTTTGTTTTACGTAAAGGCTTTAAATAAAACAATTAAACAATAAACGATTGGTAAAGGAAAGTTCCATGCTTCATTTAAATGCTGTTAATGGCCTTTTTTTAAAGCATTAGTGCCCATACCACCCATATTGTTCATTTCAAGTAAAGATACTACAAGGTGAGTAGGGATGTTGTCTCGTTCAATACGCATAAGAATCAACTCTTTCTCGTCCTATGCTTGAGAACCATAAGAAAAAATCAAGAAAAATTTTTATTACAACGGTACAAGCAGCATTAAAAACTGGTATGTTTTCTCTCATTAAAAATAGAGACAATCAATCAATTAGATGGAAAAGTAACTAATGGGCAAGAATGAAGTTATTGTAATATACTTACAAAGATGAAGAAGCATCTATTATCTTGCTTTATAAAAAATAAAAACAGGTATTTACAAAAAAATTAACATGCAATGATGTAAGTTAATTCATAATGTGCTACATGTTAGATAAATACAAAAAAGTGTCACCAAAATCTTAATTTGACTATAAAAAACTAAATTGTAAAATTTAAGGGCTTAACAATTATTTACTGTATAATTTTTTCATCTTGTATGTATTCGGTAATTTTAATAAAACTTTTTTTCAAACTTTCAAATAGTATAGTAATTAACAATAAAGATAGATGTTATATAAAAAATAACTTACAAAACTTTCAGGCCCATTAACTGAAGAACTATTGTTTTCCTCATTCATTTGGTTGCTATTTTCAGGTAAACTTTGGTTTCCTTCATTTCTAACTACATCCAATCCAGAATTGTTGATTTCCAAACAAGACTTTATTTCAGGAGCAGAAATACCATCCTTGGAAAAAAAATTTAGATAATGTATTATTCATGTCTATCTTAATTGTCATTAATAATATAACAAAACTTTTTATTAAAAATAAATTACCATAATATTTGAAGGGAAAATAATTACAATAAATTAAGCTACTATATAATAGTAGTTTTACAATAAATTAAGTAAATAATATATTAAATAAAATAATATATAAATATAGTAAATAAAATATAGTAAATAAATATAGTAAATAAAATAATATATAAATAAATTAAGTAAATAAATAATTAATAATTAATTACAATAAATTAAGCTACTATATAGTAGTAGTTTTACATTTTACTAAAGTTGAGAAAAGAAACTGCTACTCAACAATGCCAACAAAAATCACTAACAGTGTAACATAGAATACCTCCATGTGTAACATGGCACTGCTAATACTCTGATATTTTATAGCTGTTGATGGAATTAGCCTTTACAAAAGGAATAGCATGCCAACAGCAACAGTTAGAGCTGTACTTTCATTAGAAAATAACAGGAGGAGTTACATACTCACTAACAAGGAGGAAAACAAAAGGTGTGCAACTGGTCAACAGACTTTTTTTAGCCTTCTACATGACAGTAGTCAGATGCAATTAACATCTGCCCAAGATGAGTACTTTTATTAAGACC
Organism: Hydra vulgaris; assembly: GCF_038396675.1. Classification (NCBI taxonomy): domain Eukaryota; kingdom Metazoa; phylum Cnidaria; class Hydrozoa; order Anthoathecata; family Hydridae; genus Hydra; species Hydra vulgaris. The sequence goes on along the minus strand of NC_088934.1, from coordinate 17,115,796 downwards.
CCATTTTTAGCTATTACTCAACCAAGAGCCTTGTGGCAGAGGTATTTAACCAGTGTTATCTTCTCCTAGCCTTTGCATAGAAAAGCAAATTCTACAAGTTGTAACAAAAATGGTGAGAAAACAGTAAACATTCTTATCCCATAGGTTAGATTGAATATAAATGTTACAACATGTTTAAGTGTTTTATTAAAGTTTTCACAAGAGTAATGAATGATCACTTGCTATTCTGTTAAAGTTTTTATTTAATGGAATTATTCTGTTTAAAGTTTTTATTTAATGGAATGTTCATGAGCTTCCTTTGATATTCAACAATCTGAAATATTAACTGCTGTTCAGCTTCATCAAGTGTTAGCACATTATTGAAGTCTGTTGCTAACTTAACAGCACGCTCAGCACAGCCATTGGTGACTCTCATGCTTGTTAATTTTTGCTTGGCAGTAAGATAGACAGGACAGAAAACCCACAGACAGGACAGGACAGATAGACAGACCCATGCAGCTGGACTATAAGTAAGAAAAATTGGTTCAATTTTAGGTGCAGTGAACAGATTCATTGATCTTTGAGTAACAAAGTCTTTTCCTGAAAGTCATGAACTAATTTTGAATCAACTCTTCTGAGATCAGTTTTCATTGGTGGTTTCTTTAATCATAGCCTCTTTCTCGCCATTTGGAACTAAATCAGAAAATAATGCAAGTCCAATCAAATCTTCGCTCAAATACCACATGTTCTCTCATTTTCTTAATTGCATTACCTGCTACCTTTTTGTCAACAGCAAGATAAGACTCAAGAGTTTAGAGTAGACAAAGGATATTGTATGGAGCATCAGAATTGTTTGGAGCTTTAAGCCAGACTTTCGCACAAATCATTATAATGAAAAGACAGATACGACGAAGACTTTGTAGTTCATATGCTATAAGTTTGAATTGTCTATGGAACAAATAGATTTTAAGTCAGTATATTCCTTTAGCCATCCGCCTGGCATGATGATAGGCACCTAGAGGGCTGAAATGAATTAAATCATCATTTTCACCCAGTGCGATTAGTGTCAGTTAGAAAGATCCAGGTAATCTTTTTGTGGTTTATTTTTATTGGTTAATTCCTAAGAAACTCTGACATATTTTTCTTCTTCTGGTTTAGACACATTCACCAACTATAAGTTCAGATTTGACTTCGATGGCAGAAGCCTCAATTGTACTGTATTAGGTAGTGTCAATAAGTTTCCAGCGTTCCATGAACCAACAAAAATTTCCAGTCTGTGGTCCTGAAGACTGGAAAAACTGGTCAAATACTGCAGCTAAAATAATTTCAAGGATTTGATGCCTGCAGGCTAAAAAAAGTAAATGTTTATTATGTCTGCTGAAGAATAGTAAATGCACTGGTGTGAACACCAGTGTTTGAACTTGTTGTGTCAAAACAAAGACCTGCCAGCCGATCTGGAACATCTTTCCATTTTTTAAATACTTTAACAACAAAGTTTTCCATAAGCTCACCAATACCCACAAAAAGTTTAGGAATGGCCAATAGTTTTTCAACATTTAAACCTGATATAACAATTGGCATATGTGTCTGGTGGAACTTTAGTGTCAATATGGGCAATTACTATTATTTGGTATTATTGGGTATATTACACAAATATTTCTCGAATGTTTTGAGCTATAGATTTTCTAATTGTTTTACAAGCTCTATATATTGAGCTTGCAGATAGAGTCATGTCTTTTATGTCAATCCCAACAGCTTTGAGGACTGGCACAACAATGTGCATAGCCCGATTAGCAATAATTAATGAGCTATCAATAACACGATGTGGCTTTGGTGCTAATTTTTTATTTTGCTTAGTTATAGTTTCAATAGGATTGTTTTCTAATTTCTAACAGTCTTTTTAGTCTTTTGCTGGCAGTACTTGCTAAATAGAAGCTCCTCATCAGTAGTTTCTTCATATTCTGAATCTGAATTTTTCACAACCGATCCAGTCTTGGTGTATTTGTTCACTTCAGTTGCCTTTTTTTTGCGATGTTCTTCTTGGAAATGGCAATACACTTGTTATTTATAGTTCATGTTATTTAAATTCTAAATCTTCCGTACCCATTACAACTTGTTTATCAAATCAGTTTCCAATTTTAACTGTTTTTCAGTTCTGCGAGACTTGTTCTTTTCTATTTTAACATTATATAATACTTTACATTATTTTAACATTATATAATACTTTTAGTTTAGCAATAGCATTTCTTCTTTGTGTTTTTGAAACATTGGCAATAAACCAAATTTGTAAAACCTCATCAATAGTATTAGAACAGCTTTGTAGAAGTTCCATTTTGTTTGTCTTTAAGTCATAAAGGAGGTGACGTAGGACAAGACAAACTGTGGACAAACAGCTTGAACAACTTAGTTTATCTAGAACTAATAAATGATGACCAATTAACCACATATTAGTATTACAACTTGTTTTATTAACCTTCTTCTTTGATATTCTGACTTTTTTTTTTCACTAAAAATACAAATTATATATAAGGCACATATTCACATAAAGAAATTTTTTGTCATTAATTTAATTCATTAAAACTCAGATGAATTGACTTTTTTCCCTAAGGAGTACCTAAATCCATTTAAAACAAAAATAGTTGTAAACAAAAGTTAAATTAATACTATGCATAAATTTAGTAACAGGTGATAACTAAAAAATGAGAATTTTTATATCAGGCTATAATAAAAACAAATGTTTAGAAAATGAAAATTATATTTATTTTAATTGAAGGCACATCACTTATCTTTAAGAAAAAATTAATGAACATTCGAATATGGTCAATCATCAGCAGCTCAAAGTAGTTTTGTCATGATGTTGGGACAGAAGCATTGTACAGCATTTATATCGATTTGACAAATGCATCTTTTGATTCTGGTAATCAATTGCTTGCAATTCCTAGTTATTTTTGTATACTAACGAACTCAAATATCCAAAGAAATCTTCAATTGGGCGACACTGAGGCAAGTTTTTCGGATTGTGGTTTTTTGGTACATACATTGGGATGTTTTGGCAAAAAAACACAAAGTCTTACAAGAAGACTTTGTGTTTTTTTGGGCATAATGCGATGATGCTTTATCCGGCCAAATCAAGTAACTGCCATCTAAATGATATTTTTGAAGAAATGGAATCAATATTTTCTTCAAACATTGATTTTGGTATACTTCTTGATTAATAGCCAAACCACTTGGCTTCAACAATGGCCTAGAAATTCCCCTAAAAGATATGGCAATGTACAGCATCACTTTCTGCTCAAACTTGTGTTTATATTTGTATTTTACTTTTGTAGGTGTTGTAGAACTTTTATCTGCATAATATCGATCATTTTCTAAAACTTGAACTTTGGATTTTTGGAGGGGGAAGTAACTTTTGTAATCCAAAACAAAACATTTTCCAGAGTAATTTCAGGTCATCCAGCGGCATTGAGATTTCACGGTTGATATTTGTTGCTCAGTGTATTTCGGTGCTCTTGTTTTTTTTTGGCAGACTTTTCCTTGTTTTTTCAAGGATTTGCAGATATAAGGTTGCATACATTTGAACTTTTTTACAGCATCTCGTTGACTTATTGAATCATTGTTGTTGAAAGCACCGTAAAGCAAATAAAATCCCTTCTTGTTAAAACATTTTTGGTTTTAAAATGATTCACAGTAAACTTTTTTCCAAGATATTGGTGCATTTTATAGAACTGTACGATGCACTCTCTTATTACATCTTGTTTTGACAGCATTTTAAACACAACTGAATTGGCTAATAAGTTTTATATGATAAGTTTGTAAGCAGAGAGAGTATAGTTTCACATAGGAGTACTTTTCTTTTTATGACTTTTGCAATTTGATTTCAGAGGGTTAAAATTATTCCTATTTTTTAGCTATCACCCGATAGATTAATTGACAAAAGCAGATAAATAAAGTTAATTGAGCTGTCACTTAATGTTGGAATAAGATTATGAAATTTTTTGGAGTTATTTTTTTTTATCAATTAACATCATTTAAGCACCTAGCCAATTAACTTCAAAGTTTTTTTTTTGAACTGGTCTAAGGCTAATATTCTTAATATAAAACACTCAAGCTTTTTTTATTCTATGCTGCAGTATTAGATTAGTAGTTGTTCATTCTGTGAAATGCTCATCTAAAATTACAATTTTTTTTCTACCTCAACAAAAAGATGGCTAATATTAAAATTTATGTATCTATCTTTAACTATTAAACCACTAAATGGTACAAGATGGGAAGGCCATATTAATGCTGTAAGAACTCTTTGCTTTGAAATGCCAAAAAATTGTTTGCTAATATAATAAATGCAAAAATCACAGCAGAACCGATTGCTTTAAATATAACAACCTTTAATTTTTATGTTTGATTGTAATTTGGCGTAAAGTTTTATATGAACTTAATTTAACAAGAAAATTACTTCTATCCACTTCAATAAATATTTCAGAGCCAATAAAATCCATGGAAAGAGCGATTTTTTTTAAAAAAAAAACAACCACGAGAATTTTAACTATTTGTACTGAACAAGAATATACTTCAATATTGGCGACAGGAGATTTTTTAACAGAATCTGTTTCAAGAGGTAGAAAAATAATATATACATATATATATATATATATATATATATATATATATATATATATATATATGTATATATATATATATATATATATATATATATATACATATATATATATATATACATATATATATATATATATATATATATATATATATATATATATATATATATATACATATATATATATATATATATATATATATATATATATATATATATATATTTGTATGTATGTATTAGTGCGTCCCAAAAAACAACATTTTTGAAAATAATCTGCTCCCACCCCCTAAATGTGTTCTATTTAATACAAAAACACTAGGTTTAAAACTTTTTTGAATAAAAAATATTTTAAGGGGTCCCTCAAGACCCTCGAATATTTAATGGGTCCCTAATATTTTCAAAAAAAAATGAAGCGAAATTATATAAAAATTTCTAAAATAATATTCATTTCAAAAAATACATTAATATTCATTTCAAAAAAATATAATATACATTTCAAAAAAAAATTGTTATTTATGGTTTTATTACATAAAAAATCACATTTTTTAACAAAAAATTAAAAAAAATGCAGTTTTTATGTTTTTTTAATAATAATTTTGATAAATAAGTTCAAAATTTTTCAAAATAAATATTATTTTCGAAATTTTTATATAATTTTGCTTCATTTGAGTATCAGGTTGACATATTTTTGAAAAACTTTTTCTTTGAAATATTAAAGACCCATTAAATATTCGAGGGTTTTGAGGGACACCCTAATACATATATATTTATACATATGTATATATATATATATATTTTTTAATAATTCACCTCCCCAAAGTCGAGAAGGCCACTACAGATGAGGAGGCTACTTGTGGTTATCACCCTCTCTCAACTCTATAACTCCGAAACGCGAACTTTGACAAACAAGGCCGCTGCGCGGAGAAACAAGTTGAGTGCGGTACTACCAGGGACGTGGTGGGAATCGAACTCGGAACCTCTCGCTTACGAAGTGAGCACTCTACCACTACACCACTACCGCATACATACATACATACATACATACATACATACATATATATATATATATATATATATATATATATATATATATATATATATATATATATATATATATATATATATCAGCTAATCTCAAAATTTTTTTCTACAACCAATTTTTATGCGTAGTGGCTAATGAGTGGCGTAGAGGTCGTATTTATATGAAAAAAAAATTTATTTTTATTGATAGAAGTATTCGCGCCGATTGTTTAAAGATACGCTTTTATGATTTTTATGAATTTTGACTGAATTTAGAGTAATTTCCAAGCATTAGCGCGAATATATCTGATGTCAAATCAAGTTAAATTGTTCAACAGTATTTTCTTAATGTGTTCCTGTACCAAAAAATAACACTGTGCTTATTAATTTAAGAAATATGTTGTACCTATCTCTCTCTGATTACGATAGATAAATTAACACTTTGGTTATTGTATTGTGATTTATTGTTGATTTTGAGCTTTTTTTCAGTCATACAACAAACTTTTGTGATTTTTACATCATTTTGATATCAAATGATGTTTTTTTTTTAAATACTGTTACTGAAGCCTTGGATCAAACAAATCCAAATCCAAAATGGTTTCCTGAAAAGATTGGGTAAAGGACTTTTGATCTTTTGTCACAAACTAAACTAGATCAAAACGTATGTGATTCAAAAGTATATATACGCATTTTTTCTGTGGTTATTTTAGGTGCTCTAAGAAGACCTAATGGTGGCATCACAGAGCACCACAGAAGAGCATTTAACTTGGAAGTTTACACTTGCTTCATGTCAAAAAAGCTTAGAGTAGGCATTGAACCACATACCAGTGAAAAATCCAGCATTACTCGGCGGATAAGATAGCTAACAGACACGGCACAAACTTAAAACATTTGTATGTTTATACTTAAGCCAAATTTTGATGTTTTGCAAAATATTACAATGATTGGAGGCTGTGAACTAAAAAAGCCCTAAAATTTCATCCCTCTGCCCCAAACGTGAGAGCAACAAGTTGGCAAAATAATTTTATTGATAAATTTTAAGTATTATCTCTCAGCATTCATAAATTATGACCTTATAAAGTTTAAACCCTCCACAACTTAAAAGAGTTACAATTTTATATGGTCATAATTTTTGAATACTTAGAGATTGTAAAACAATACTTATTTCGAGTAAAAACAATACTTATTTTGATTATTTAACATAAGTATAAACATACAAATATTTGGATTTTGCTCCTTATCTCAAACAACAAAAAATGCTGGATCTGTCACTGCCACAGATCTCTTGTTTCTAAAGCAAATTTGCTTTAGAATTCAGTGCTTAAACGCTGCAAATGTACAATAATTATTAATATACATATAAATTTTCAGCTTAAGACAATTATCTCAATAAAATATGTAAAAAAATAATTTTTAAATGTACTTTTAAGGTTTAGAGTTTGTAGTTAGGTATCGCATCAAAATTCAAATTATTATATAATTTGAATTTTGATGCGATACCCATTCAATAACAAGAAAGTGAGAAAGCAGATGCCATAGCTAGCTCCTTGAATCCACTCTTTTTTTTTAATGGTTCCTTATAAGAACTCTTTATTTGAAGTAGCTTCTGAAGCTTCTCCAAGCTCATCACACACTCTACATTATCTTGAATAAATTTTACTGTAAGCACAGCAAAATTGAATTTTTCATTACAAAATATTTTTCTGAAAACACGAAATATGCTTCTTGTTTGAAGAAATAAATATCCTACTCTACAATTCATTTTTAAAAACAAGAAATATATTTCTTGTTTTGAGAAATAAATATCATAAACTATAGTTAATAGATTTACAATTGCGCTTTGAATCCTGATGAGTTGTTAGCAACTTTAAAAGATTTTAAAAGTTTTAGAACTCATTGTATCCAAAAAGTCTGAAGGAGTCTCACCCATAAGCATTTTTTTAAACTATGACCTAGAATATCAAAAATTAACCAGTAATCTGGTGAAATATACAACTCAAGACCTAGTGGTTGGTCTTTATCAACAAAAACTGCTTTCAGAAGGATTTCAGCATTGATTCTATCCGTTTTTACATCTTTTCAGACCTCCTTATGTTTTTTGAATACAGAACTTTTTACCAATTTTATATTGCGATCACGGTCAAAAGATACTAACGCCAGCACTAAACACCTCTATGGTTGTACCACAATTTAAATTTCACCTCTGACGCAGGCTCAATATTTATCAGTCCTTTTTTTTTTTTTTAAACATCTTTGCTTCCAACAAGACTGCAGGCAGCCACTAATTAAAGTTGGAAGTTACTGAAAGAAAAAAGATGAAGATTGTAGAGCAAGATAATGATTGATGGACGACTTAAAGGATTGCAAATTATATGAATCAGGAAAGCTAGATGAAGCAAGCGAATTCGAAGAGCTGATGTTCGAGGAAAAAAACTAGACAAATAAGCATTTTTGGAGCACTTAGGAACAGTCACAGAAAAAGGATGACACTTAATTGAATGACGAGTAACACAAGAATGAATTTTAGTAGATGGCACAAGAGACGCCAGCTCTTTAGAGCAGTGACCATTATAGCATTTGTAGAAAAGAAAAAGAGAAGCAACATTATGACGATGTGACAATGGTTGGAGGTTGGCTGTAAGAGCAGGTCCAACTATGTTTACAATGCGTTTTTGCACCTTGTCTAAAGAAGAAAGAGCATCATTAGAAGATCCACCACAGATATGGCAACAGTATTCCATACAAGGCTGGATTTGAGATTTATAGAGATAGAGAATATAATCCGAAGTAAGAAAGTGACGAGCTCGATAAAGAGATGCAACCTTAGCATATGATAATTTTGCAACTGATTTGATATATGGTTTCCAAGAAAGATTGGAAGTAAGAGTTAATCCTAGAAGATGAAGGGTAGATGACTTATCGAGAACAATAACATTAATAAATAAAGGAAGATCTAAATTATTGTGACAACGATTGGCTGAAAAAAATTGAGTTTTATCTGAATTAAAGTTTACCAGCCACTGTGAGCCCCATGCTGTAGCAGAAGTGAGATTCTTTTCAAGCTCAAATGCCCCCTCCAAGCAATCAGAGGGTGTTGGTATCTTATCACATCAAGAATAAATGGTAGTATCAGCAAACAATGCCACCTTAGATGTGAGAATATTTGGAAGATCGTTAATGTAAATTAAAAAGAGTATAGGGTTAAGGATAGAACCTTGAGGAACCCCTAAAGTTACAGAATAAGAAGAGTGCTGTCCATTGAGAACAACTTTTATACTACGATTGGAAAGGAAGGATTCAACATTCTTAAAGATGTTGCCAGATGCACCATAAGAAGAAAGCTTATGGAGAAGACCAGCATGTTAAACTTTATCAAAAGCTTTTGAAATGTTAAGAGTGATGGCCTTAACCTCTCCAACTTTATCTAATGCACGATAAAACCTATCAGTTATTACTGTTAGCAAACCAGCTGTAGAACGAGAAGATCGAAATCCATATTGATTATCAAAAAGTAAGTTATTAGATTTAAGATAAGAAATTAAGTTTTTGTTAATTAGAGATTCAAAAACCTTGCTTATGATAGGAAGAAGACTTATGGGATGGTAGTTAGACGAATCAGATCGCTCTCTAGAATTTTTGAAGATAGAGATAACAGATACCGCTTTCCAGCAGGCTGGAAAACAAGACTCTGATAAGCACTTGTTGAATAGTTTTGAAAGTATAGATGACAGCTCCGGAGAACACTTCTGCAAGACAATAACAGGTATGTTGTCCGGGCCACAAGCTGTAGAAGAGACTAGGCAGGAAATCACTTTAGATACAGAAGCTGGAGTGATATGAATGTCAAGCATTGGATCAACCTGTTTGTTGGCAATATCAGGTAGAACACAACTAGTGGAATCAAGAGATGATATTTATGAAAAGTTTTTAGCAAACAATTCAGCTTTGTCTCTAGGTGAGGTGACAAAGTCTGAACCATACAAGAGAGGTGGCATTAAAGATTTGCCCTTATTATTGATACTATTAAAGATTCTCTAGAATTCACAAGAGCCTAATTTTTGTGATGAAATACGAGATCTCATGACCTGAGAACAGCGGGGTTTGGCGTTAGACAAAACCTTTTTACAATAGTCTCTAGCAGTAATAAACAGACGTCTGTTTTCTGGAGTATTGCTTTGCTGATAAATATGGAAGTAACGGTTTCGATTGGCAATTGCAGCAGCACAATGTGAGGAAAACCATGGAGGAGAGTGAGGCTTGACCTGGAATTGTCGAGAGGGAACAAAAGATTCAATGCCAACCTGAATCCACCAAGTTATGTAAGAAGCACATTTGTCGACAGGAAGACAAAAGATTTCTACCCAAGGGCCATCACAAAGAATATCACGGAAAGAATCCCAATCAGCTTTACTGTAGTTGTAAGAGGTTCGATAATAGGGGGATTCAGGTGATGAAGAACAATGAGATATTAGTTTTAAAGAGTTCAAAATGTGATCAGAAGCACCTAAGGGTGAATGTGGAGAAGCTAAGCACTGACTAGGATCAGAAACAAGACATAAGTCGAGTAGAGAAGGTAAATGATTCGGGCTGTCAGGAAAGCGAGTTGGAAAGTTGATAAAATAAAAAGATAAAATAAGGTTTAAAATGACACTGCTAAAAACTTATTACATTTAATTTTGACAAGAAAAAATTAAAGGGATATTTCTATTGATTTCATTTATATTATATTTCTACTGATTTTAAAAAAAGTCTGTCCTTGGAAAAAAAATTGGTTTAGAGTTTTTTTTTTATTTAGTTATTTATATTATATTATATTTATTTATTATAAATATACATTATATTGCATTTATATTATATTATATTAGTTATTTTATTTAGTTATTTTATTTGTATTTACATCTGATTTTAAATCATTTTGCAAACCATTATTTTTAAACAATTTGTTACTTTATGACATAAATCAATCTTAAATAATAAGACTAAAACATCAAAACTTATGAAATTAGGTTTTACTTTAAAAATTGCAGAACCAGAAAAGTCAAAGGTCAAAAACCACGATGCCCTGGAGAGAGAAATCTAGTCAGTAGTAGTTGGTCTCTTCGAGTATTTTATCACCTAAAATAATAACCTGCCTAATTTTAGAGAAATGCAACTTGAATTTCATGAAATTCAAGGCCTATAAAAC
>NC_088934.1:17040000-17100000 GCF_038396675.1 Hydra vulgaris | reverse complement strand
CTATGGCCATTACTAGAGAACAAGAAAACTATACTAATTTTTTAATGTCAAGTTAGACTAATTTAAACGCTTTTATGTCTAAATTCAATTGTTTTTGCAGTATCATTAATGTCAAATTGACAAGAAAAACTCATAACTTAAAGAAGTCAGTCCTACTTAGATGTCTTTTGGTCTATATCCACGCCAAGCCTATCGTGTTTAGATTTTGTGTAATCTGTCAAAAAAAATCGAAGCCCAATCAGCTTAGCGTCATACTTATCTGGTAATTTTCAAAATAATAGAATAAGCAAAAATAAAAATATATATATTTTTTTACGTTAGTTTATTGAAATGACTTTAAAAACAAAAAATATCGTTGTAACTTTGTATATTTAAGCAAAGTAACAAAAAATAGTTTTTATATTATAAATTTTTGGTAATTTTTTTATGATAGAATTGCTTAAATCGTCAAACAAATAAAATTGATTTGTTTGACGATTAAAATTGATCTATATAGGCTTGTATCATTAAATATAGTGGAACTTATAAAACTGAAACAACGTTTATCAATTATAAATGATAATGTGATATTGTTTATATTTAGTTTATCTTCATTATTTTCAAACTCTTCAAGGAAACAAAATGGATGATATAAAAACTTTGCAGTAGAATCATTAACGCAGATTTTACATAACTTATGTACTTAAAATTTAAATATGTTTCCTTCTTTGCGTTTTTAATCAAGATATACTAACCCAGCATGTATTTTGACGTTGGTTCAACGTTAAAAACGCGTTGATTTAATGTCATTGATTCAATAGTTGATTTGGAAACGAAAAAATCGACGTTTAAATATCAACATTAATTCAACGTCTATAAATTAACGCTGAGCTGACGTTGATTTATGCGTTGATTTGGAAACAAAAAATCGACGTTGAAATATCAACATTGATTGAACGTCAATAAATTAACGTTGAACTGACATTGATTTATAAACGTTGATTGAACTTATGTTTCGTTTTTTAAACGTTTTCGAAAGACAACACTTAAACTAACTAAAATGTATTTTTTAAAAAGCTTTACTAGTTGGGGCAAAAGGGTAATTTATTTTTTATCTTCGCAACTACCTTCGTTTTCGTTTAACTCAACGTCACCTTCTGATTCACAGGTATCAGTTTTTTGATTTTCTTTATCACCTTCTTTTATTAGCTTCTTCATCTTCTTTTTCGTGTTTGTAGGATTTCTGTTTACTTCCATTTAAACGATGAGGTGCATACTTCAACCAGGAGGCTAATTGTGTACGAGTTTTTTTTGTTTGTTGCTTTTGCATAATAGAGCTTAATCAATTCTAGAAAATAAATGCAAAAATATTAACATTTAGTCAAGCAAAAAAAACTGTAGAGAAAGGAGAAAAGAAAATTTTCAATTTAAATTATTTCATATGAGTATTTGAAGTTTACAATTTTCATGTTAACTGATTTATTTTATTTTCTGATTGGTTCAAGGAAAGTTTTACACCTATTTTTTCGCGAATTTAACTAAATTAATTTAATTTCAAAAGGCTGTCAATAAAAAGAAATAAATACTTAAAATTAAACTTTAACTCTTAAAATCAAAATAATATCCTACCGAATATAACTTTGTAAATATTTATCCTTCCATAAGTAATTTCACAGTTACTTTTCCCTTCCAACCAAACAAATTAAACTACGATTGAAGTCTCATTGCCATTAGCCTTAAACATGTCAAAAGTCAACCTCAACATTTTTCTTTTTAAACTAAAAATCCGTTAAACTAATTTTTCTTACAAAACTATTAAGTATTATTGATTGAAGAAATGTTTTCGAAACAACTCCATTATCTGAAACATTAATTTGTTCTACATTAGTTTCTATTGTACTTTCTGACATAGTAAATAATAAATAACTGCTTTATTAATCTATCTCTATTGCGTAATCCGTGATGACATAACAATCGAATACTTTGATTCGATTATTTTTTTCCTATAAATAAATATATTAATAACAACTAAATACTTTTATTCATATATATATATATATATATATATATATATATATATATATATATATATATATATATATATATATATATATATATATATTCAATAAACTTTTTTTTTTTCAGGTGCCCCAAGAATTTCTAACGGTCTTGTCACAGAGCACCGCGGAAGTGCATTTAACCAGGAAGTTCACGCCTCCTTCCTTAAATGAAAAAAATCCATAGACATATCTTCAACCACTAAACCTTTTGAAATATTTTTAAAACAATTTTTTTATCATAAGGGGCTCCTTTACCTATTTATAAAAAAAGAAAAGAGTACATATTCAAATTTAGGGCTGATGCCAATGCATCAACCTGTACCAATCGATATCTGCCAAAAGTAGGCATCGATGCACCCCCAATATATAATCAATTAATATATATATAAATAAAATATATAAAAATAATAAAATATAAGCAGTCTAAAACGTAAAAAGTGTGACAACCAACCCCGCTCTCCCTTACATTAATAATCATATTTATACTTAGCGAACTTTATTTTGGATCCCAAGAAATTTTTTTTATAATGAATGCAAGTCAAAAATGTTACTTTAATTCTTTTTAAGATTGCGCTTTAATAACTACATAAAAGTTTGGGCTACAGAGCTCAAAGAGTAAAAACAGAGGCAACAAGCCCTGGTCTCCCCTATATAGAATATAAAACATTAAACTGTTCGTTGTTTGCTTTGTACCTTCATCGTTTTAGTTTAGCGCTACGGCTTTTATATAGGTTTGTTTCATAATTCTTTCGTACAGAACTTATCTCCAAATGATTTAGTGTTGCAATTGTTAATGATTAGTGCAAATAGAAGTTTACAAAGTGTTAATAATTGTACCGATGGAATTGTTGTGTTGTAATTACTACAACTATGATAGGAATTTTTTTAAGAACTGCCTTAGAAATCTAGTCGACATTTTTTGTAACCATTTTGAGGCCCCCAAAGTTGTGGGGCCCAAAGGCTGCAGCCTCGTTGGTCTATTGGTAAATCTGGCCATGACACTATAGCTCGTTCACTCCATTACATCTAAAAACAAATTAACAGAGTCAGTTTGGTTGAATATAACTTAAAAACAACTTTTCAAATTAACAGTCGTATTTTTCAAATAATGTATACCTAATAAATGCAACTTCAATTTTACATACCCTTTTGTTGGTACTTTTTAATTTCCTTGTAAGCATTGCATTGCTTAATTATTTTCCATTTAACAACTGGGTTTTGAGTTGGTATCTTTTTTGGTTTCGTTTTTGTATTTTAGAATGTTAAATGATTTTATATGGTTGGTATATCTAATTTTGAATGGTGTTTCACTTTTACCGATGTAGGATTTGTTGACAGGAGTGTTAGTAGGATTATTGAAACTTATATTGGCATGGTATATAATGTTTTTTATTAAGCATTGGTTTGATAAAGGGCAGGTATTTTTATTAAGGCAATTGCAGTTGGTTTTAAGTGGAATTTCTTTGTTGTTCATAATTTGTTGATTGTGTGCGTTTAAAAAAGACTTCATATTTGGCATACAGCTATAGCTTTTTTTTAATCGTGTTTCTGTTAAAAATTTTGCGGAGTCTGTGATTTATTGGGAAGTGTTTGTTGATCAAAGTTAGAAAGCTTTTTCCTATATTAGTGCTAACATTTTTGCTGAAAGGGTTGAACCAGATGATGTTGCGTGTACGGTTTTTTGGTATGAGGTAAATTTAAATTAGGGTGATATGAAAGTTTGTGATTAAAACCGGATCTTAATAGCGCGTCATTGTACATAGGAGTAGATCTTTGGAAAATTTCTTCACTTGATGAATTTGCAGACAATCTTAACTCAATTGAATGCGGAAGCTGCTTTAAAATGTTAGGAGGGTGGTTTCAGCATGAATATAATTTAAAGAATTTCCGGGCTTAGAATATGGTTGGAAAGTATGGTCATTAAGATTTAATGTGACGTCAAGGTAATTTATAATTTTCATATTGCACAGTATTGATATAGTGAGTTCGTTTTTTTTAAATATTTCAACAAAATGTTTTTTCATTTTTTCCATTTGGGAGCCACTCTTTTTTTTAAAAATTGCTAAACCATCATTGCGGTATAATCCGAAATCATTTTTATTATAAAATTGTACAATTTGAAACAAAAGATAAATTCCCACAAGTTCACAAACTTCAGCACCGTCAAATGCTCCCATTGAAACATCGAATAAACCGCTTGATTTTTTAATTCAAACTTGATCATCATTAAATAACAATAATTTTCTTGCGTGATAGATCAATGTTTTATGGTTAGGGTCAATATTTAAATTCTGCTCGGCAAAATGAATAGCGTTATTAAAAAGTTTTTCTGTTATCGAAGGGTAAAAATCAACAATATCAAAAATAAGGAATTTTTAAAGGCGTTTATCACTGATGCAATTAAACCAGTTTGTGGTATCTTGGGTTTTTTTCCACTGATTGAGATGAAGTTTCTTTGCAAGTTCAGAGTTTTCAGAGTATTGGAAAGTATAACTTTACTAATTCTGCCGATTTCATTTTCGGCAGGGTTTAATAAACGGACAGTTGGATTATTTGTAAAGTTTTCTTTATGATCTTTTAATTTTATAAAACAAGTTGAAGAAGTATTAATGTCGATTTTATTGAAAACGTCGTGATTTTTTAATATCCGTTTACCTTCTTTAATTATTTGATTTTTTATTTTTGTATTCGATTTTTTGTATGTTGAGGTGATAGCATTTGTAAGCAAATGGGTATAATTTTCTTTAGATATATTATATAAGTTGGATGTTTGATCGGAAAAAGTATATGTAAGTTTACTATTGCGTATGGCAGATATGTCATCTTTTAAACTGTTTTGGAAATTATTGTATACTTTTGTATACGGAAATTACTGTATACGAAATTTAATGTTTTTTAAGATCTATCAGATCATTTTCAAATGCAGACATATCAGAAATTTGTTTGGGATAATTTGATGTTTTTATATATAAAATATATTAATTATTTATTTTATAAGCACAAAATAACTTATCAACGATCATATAAATTAACTTGAAGCAAACACACACACTAAAAAGCATTCAAAAAGGAAAAGAAAATATATATATATAAAAAAAAAAAAATAAATTCGAAGTTCGAGTTTAATATTGAGCATTGTCCTACTGAGGCTAAAAAAGGAGGAGCACTTTTATACCTACGCTCAAATTTATAAAAGAACACATTATAAACTTAAATAAAAAAAAAAAAAAGAAGAAAAAAAAAAAGGTAAACAAAAGAACGAAAAGTAAAGTAAACAAATAAAAAGAAAGAAAAGATAAGAAGAATTTAATAATCAATTAAAAAAGAAAGGAAAAAAAGTAGAGTTAGAAGATTTTTTAATTTTTTTAATTTTTTTATTTTTTGTTTTAAATAATTTTCTTTTTTCTTTAAGATATAACTTGTAATCATGATTATAATTCATTAGTTATTATTTTTCAGTCATTATATTATTATTTGTGTTCTCACGTTATATTATTTATTCATAGTTAATTGTATTTATTTTTAGTCCTCGTTTGATACCTAGTTATTTAATATATTACATTTATTTTTAATATTATATTTTTATTAACTTAATAATTATTGACTTATTTTTATTTGTTATTGTTTTAGTATCTTTGTTGATAATATTATAATTGGTAACAGTTAACAGTAGTTATATTATTATTAATTTATATTATTAATATAGTATAGATATTATTATAGTATTATTAGTTTTTTTATATTCGATATTTATTTTTGTCATAGTTACTTTTAATATTAGTTCGTGGTTTGTCAAATTTTAATTTATTTTGATTGTTTAATTTTATAACAGTTAGCTTTTAATTACCTTTAATGTGAATCCTTTTTTTCTATCATTGTTCTTATTTTTTTATACTATTATGAAAATTATTTTCGATTACTCACGCTAACGGTAACCCAAGTTTTAAATTATTAAATTTAGTCTTTTACGTTGCATTTATTTTTTAAATCTCTATTTTACACTTTAGTCACTTTAATTAGTTAATACTGCATGTACATAAAAATATTTTTTCTAAAGATTATGGCATTTAAATCTCTCTGTAACACTTGTCATAAAAATATAACTGATAATCAAAGAGCCATCCAATGTGATTTGTGTAACTCATGGGTCCATGCAAAGTGTACTCATATTGATGCGTACTCTTATAATCTTCTTTTAAATGACTCGTCAGATTTTTATTGTCATAGTTGTTTATCTAAGAGTATGGCCTTCAGCTCGATTTCCAACTTGGAGCTTAAGTCAACATTATTATGCAAGAATATACCTGCTAGTAATCATAAAAAGATCTTTAAAGATCTAAATAAATTTCCCAGTTCTGTTAACTGCAATACTATGACATCATTGATCTCAATAAAACTATGCTTCTTAATTCAGAACTATATATTCATTTTAACATCGCTTCTCTACCATTCCACATTGACGAACTCTGTAGTCTTATCAGCTCTCTTAATAATTTTCCCTAAGCAATAAGTATTACAGAATCTAATTTATATATAAACGATACAAATATAACTGATATATACATAAACGAGTTTAATATTGAGCATTGTCCTATTGAGGCTAAAAAAGGAGGAGCACTTTTATACCTACGCTCAAATTTAAACTAAGTAGTTCGCAATGATTTTATGATTTACTCACCTAAATATTTAGAGTCTATTTTTGTTGAAATTGAAAAATCTTGTGAATCAAACATAAAATTTGGCTGCATTTATTGTCATCCCTCAATGAATCAACATGAGTTTACTTCTTCCCACTTAACTCCTCTACTTGAAAAGTTAAGTAACAAAAAAAAAAGATCTTTCTAATGGGTGATTTTAATATGGATCTGTAAAGTCACAATGAATCTAACCTTGTTTCTACATATCTTGATTCTTTAACTTCTTACTCACTAAGCCCTT
The DNA here is from genome assembly GCF_038396675.1 of Hydra vulgaris. Classification (NCBI taxonomy): domain Eukaryota; kingdom Metazoa; phylum Cnidaria; class Hydrozoa; order Anthoathecata; family Hydridae; genus Hydra; species Hydra vulgaris. Next base: position 17,093,023 of record NC_088934.1, on the reverse strand, counting down.
CTATAATTTTTTCATCACGCATAACGGCTACATCAAAAACGCTGATTGATAACATATTCACGAACTTCCATTCAAATGATCAATACTCAGGTAATCTTACAATTTCAGACCACATGGCACAATTTATTTGCATTCCGGGCATACCCAAACACCCCAAAAAAGTAAAAACTTACAGACGATGCTTTAAAAAATTTAATAAAAATTTATTTATTGAAGAAATTTCTAATTTCAACTGGGAACTCTCCATTAAAAAAGATGATGATGTTAATAAGTCCATGATTTTTATTTTAAAAACATTTGATGAAATCTTAGACCGACATGCTCCTTACAAAATACTAACCAACCAACAAATTAAACTAAAATCAAAACCTTGGATAACGTATGGAATACTTAAATCTATCTCAGTTAAAAACAAACTTTATAAAAAGTTTATAAAATCAAAAAATATTTATAAGAAAAATGAATTATTTACAAAATTTAAATTTTATAGAAACAAAATTTCCAATTAGTTAAAATTTAGCAAAAAAAACATACTTTATTACGTATTTTAATAATAATCTGAACAGTGTTAAAAACACCTGGAAGGGAATAAAAGAAATCATTAATATTAGACCTTCTACACACAATACATCTTTTAAACTTAAATTGAACGAAAATCTTATCACTGCCGTATCTAATATATTTAATAATTTTTTTAGCACTATACATAGCAAACTACTTAGCAAACTAGCCCCACACATTATTTCGAAGCCTCTCTGTACTGTTATAAATATTTCATTTAAAAGTGGTGTTTTCCCAAATATTTTTAAAATTGCCAAAGTTACTCCAATATTTAAAAAAGGCTCTTTACTAGATTTCAATTATTTTCAATTATCGACCCATCTCCTTGCTTTCTAATATAGGTAAACTATTTGAGAAGGCAATGCATATTAGGCTCTATGCTTTTCTTGAAAAATTTAAATGTTTTTACACCAATCAGTATGGATTTCGTGCCAATCACTCCACAACTCCTGCTCTCATTGAAATAACTGAACTGATTAGAAAAGCAATCGATGATAAATATTTTGCATGCGGTGTATTTGTCGATTTACAGAAAGCGTTTGATACAGTAGATCATTCAATTTTGTTTAAAAAATTAGAATATTATGAGATCAGAGGCGTACCCCTTAAATGGTTTACTTCATGGTCTACTACTATAAATGACTCAAAATCTTCCCTTGTAAAATGTTCTAATGGTGTTCCACAGGGTTCAGTATTGAAACCACTGCTTTTCCTTCTTTATATTAATGATCTTCATACGTCCATTAAGTTTGCTATTATTTACCACTTTGCTGATGATACTAATCTAATGCTAATTAATAAATTCTTTAAAAAAATTAACAAATACATTAACCATAATCTTGCCAATCTAGTTCAGTGGCTTCGCTCCAACAAAATTTTTCTAAACTCTAATAAAACTGAACTTATTATCTTTAAATCAAATAAAACAAAAATCTATAAACATATGAACTTTAGATTAAGTGGCAAAAAATTTGAACCTGTTAACTCAATTAAATATCTTGGTATAAAAATTGATTCAAATCTTCCCTTTTTATCCCACTGTGAAGACTTAACAATGAAACTAAGTAGATCTAATGGTATGTTGGCCAAAGTTGGCCATTATGTTAATCTTGAGACACTTTTGAACATATACCATGCTATTTTCGGCTCACATCTTATATATGCATGCCAATTATGGGGGCAGTCCCATCAACAAGCTCTTATTAGGTTATCCCACCTCCAAAACAAGGCTTTAAAAATTATTTATTTTCAGAATATGTAATTTAATTCTAATGTGCTCTACCTAACTTCTGAAGTATTAAAACTATGTGACTATATTCTATTTTCAAACTGTCAATTTGTCTGGAACCACCAACACAATAACCTACCTTTAACTTTCATCGATTTCTTTTCCAAAAGTGCCAACACTCGTTATCACCTTCGTTCCAATAGTAATTTAAACCTGTCTGTCTCTAAACACTGCTCTCATAAATACGGGCATAAATCTATAAAATATCAAAGCAATAAAACTTGGAATAACCTTATGGCGGATTAAATTTGTAAACAAATATTTTTAACTTTTCTTTTTTTAAATAAAGTAAATATATTTTAAATTTAAATACTATTAAATTAAAAGTGTTAAGCAGAAATGGTAATACTTGTAAAATAATAATTTAAGATTCCAAAATTTATTTTCGATTAAAAAGGGATTAAAATTTTGAAAAGAAAAGTAAAACGACAGACGCTTTTGAAGCATTCTTATTAATTAAAATACTTTTTAATAAACAAAGGCTCATAAAAAAACTTTTAAAAGTATTTTATAATTATTAAAATTTGTTTTTAAATTATTTTAAATTTATTTAAACCTTTGGGAACCTTTGACTTGCATTTTTAACTTTTATTCCACACTTCGGCTTCAGCTTTTGCCTTTTTTTACAAATGGCGGACTATTGTTATAAACCAGGGATGGCCAAATAGCGGCTCGAGACGAAACGTCATTGTGGCTCGCGAGCCGCATGGGTCTCTTTTCAAAAGTTTTATTGATTTACTGATAATACGCTGTGATTTCAAAAACTTAACTATTCCATCAGAAAGATACTGTTTCACATCATCAACTGAGTTAACGTGGACAGCCATTTTTTATAACATATGAACTTATTATTAACGTTTTGCATACCCTTATGAAACAATGAAACTTTTTCAACGTCGAATTTTACTCCCTTACGGAAACTTTTAATCAATACTGCGCACGCGTAACGCAGGCGCAAAACAGCTTGTAAACTTTATTAACGCAACACCGTCCGACTTCAGTGAAATTGTTTACGACTTTCTATTGTATTATGAATAAAAGATTTCATGCATGGTTTTAAGAATTTCAATAGTGTTGCCAATGATATATATTAACATAAATATCATTGGCATTAACATGTATAGGCATTAACATGTATATAACAATGCATATAACATTGGCATTAACATGTATATAACAATGCTATATATGTATAACATATATAGCATTGGTTAATATATATCATTGAGTGTTGCACTCCCGTCTATAATATTTCCATGATTAACCGATTATTTGAGTTTCATGCGTGGTTTTTGTGACGGCATTCGGAACCTTTGATGTTTTCAAGCGTTGCACTTCCATCTATAATAGGGGAGAACGGGGTGAGATGGAACATGGCGTGAGATGGGGCTTGGCAATATCTCAGTGAAAAATTTAATAAAGCAAAAGTTTCTTATATATGTTATAAGTTTGCAATAGCTTCTTCATATTATTGATGAGTTTATATTGATGAGTTCATATATATTCGTCATTATTAATACAAGTTTGTACAACATTTTAGCGTGAAATATATGACTGGAGCAAGTAGAAGTCAATAGTCTTATCATCTTGCCCCATTTTTGTCGTTGAAAAAATATAACAAAATATAAGCCAAATACAAATATAATAAAATATTTATAATACATATAATTTTTTTATTTTTTTTTATTTTTTTTTTTTACTTCTTTTACAATGAACATCATTAAATAACCAAGCAAGTAATATAATAGAATTTCAAGAAAAAGTGAAGATTTAAATTGAAAAAAGAAAAATTTTAAAAATAAGAAAAAATTTTAAAAATAAGAGATTGTTTTATTAATGTTGAGGTCGAGTAGCTGTTGTTTTACAACGCATTTAAAATGTTGGAATGAGTTTATCGTTTTTATTTTGTTTGTTAGAAATGAGTTCCACAATTGGGGTCCTCTGCTGGATATTGAGAATTTAGATAGTCTTAAAGAGGTTTTCGGAATATAGTAGTTCTTGATAGAGTATTTTGCTTGATATTTGTGATTAATAAGGCGAAAAAAGTTATGGAAGACTTCAGGGACCAGATCATTTTTGAGTTTAAACATGAACTGAAGAATGCAATAGATATTTTGTTCATAGATATTAAGAACTCTCAGTTCCTTCATTAAATGTTTAGAATTGGCATTTCTATTTGCGTTTGTTAATATACGACATGCTTGTTTAATGCATAATTCCAATGTTTTTAGATATTTTGTTTTTTAATATATTAATGTGGTCTTTCCAGCTAATATGTTCATCTAAGAATGCCCCGAGAAATTTAACTGAGAACGCTCAATTTAGTCTAACTTTGTCTAATAGAATATCTGGAAGTTTTAATGGTAGTTTGTCTGAATTGTATGGTTTTGTGAAAAAGATATAATTACTTTTCTCAATGTTGACAGAAAGTTTGTTTGCTTTAAACCAATCGCTCAACTCTTCAAGTTCCTGATTTACTGTATTAAAAAGTGTAGTAATGTTAGAGTGGGTATAGAAAGCTTGAGTGTCATCTGCGAAAAGAATGAAGTTCAATATACTGGAAGATAAAAATATGTCATTTATATTGTGTTTTTTAAGTTTCAGATTTTCAAATCATTTGTATTGTGTTTATATTGTGCATATATTTTTATGTTTATGGTTTTTAATTATTCACTATTTTTTTATTTAACTACTGAAGAAATATGATTAGCATATGGATACGAGAACTATATAAAATAAAGGTTTTCTCACACCTACTAGTGATGGGGTGACTTGGGACAGGAGAATTGGGGTGAAATGGGACACAGTTCAATTTTATCATTTTTTTAATTTACTGTACTTTAACTTTTATAATCAATATTTTTGTAAAAAAGCAAGTGAACAGAAAATTATGTTTATGTTTATGATAAGATTTCAATGTTTACTTTATAGTAAAGTGTTTTTTATCATAGAAAATAAAAATAATTATATTAGATTTCTTTGTTACTTTGTCCTGAAGACATCTTTCACAGTAAGTATTGTTTTAATGCCAATCATTTTTGTATTTTAAATTCAGTTTAAATAAAGTTCTTCACTATTAGCCTTAATAAATTTAATCACATTATAAGTTTTATAGGGTTGTGATACTATTTTATTTTTATTAAAATAAATTTAAAATTTAAAGCCTAATCTGGATTTTGGTTAATGCAATTAAAAAGTGCATAATTTTTTTTAATAATGGGGTGAGTAATATGAGTAATAATTTTTCAGATGCCAAGAAAGTACAAACGAGTGACAAGTCGGTTAAAGCCTGATCCTCATACAATAAAGCTGCTGTGATGGCTGTCGAATCTGGCAGTTTATCACTACAAGCAGCTGCACAAGAGTATACAATTTCAAAATCAAGTTTACAGCGGAAAATAAAGGTTAATAAAGAAACTTCCTACAGTAACTTATACTTTGATCAACAACATAAATATATTTTTGATAAGACACAAGAAGATGAACTTTCAATATATCTTCGTCAAGCATCTAGTATGCATTATGGACTTGATGTTAGAAAAACAAAGCAACTTGCATATCAATATGCAATTAAAAATGACATTAAAATACCAGAAAACTGGAAAAAGAGTGAAACAGCTGGAACTGAATGGTTTTATATATTCTTAAATCGTACAAAATTATTTATTCGTATGCCAGAAGCTACCAGCCTCAGTCAAACAAATAGTTCTAATCGCACAAATGTAGATACTTTCTTTAAAAACCTTGACAGTGTGCCGAAATGCTATAACTTTTCTGCTGATTGCATTTACAATATTGATGAAACAGGTCTGACAACTGTTCATAAGCCAGTGAAAGTGATTGCTGGTAAAGGAGTAAAGCAAGTAGGACAAGTAACCTCTGCAGAAAGGGGAACCCTAGTTACAATGGTGGGTTGCATTAATGCCCTTGGAAATTTGCCCTTGGAAACTGATGGATAAAGCTAAGGAAAGCAATGTTGTGCTCTTGACATTGCTATCCCATTGCAGCCACAAACTCCAACCACTTGACAGATGGCCCATTAAAGAAATTTTACAATTCAGCATGTGATTCATGGTTAAAGGCTTATCCAAATACTCCTATAACAATATATGACATTTCTGAAAATTTAGGAATAGCTTATACGAGAGCCTTTACTTCCTAAAACATTCAAAATTGTTTTAAAGCAGCTGGCATATTCCCGTACAATCCATATGTTTTCAGTGATGTCGACTTTTTATGTTCTTATGTATCTGATTGACCAATTCCAGCAAATGACAATTCCGACAAACAAACAATCCCCACATCACTGTGTATTGTATCTGAAGTTATTAATGAAAAGAAACAGCAAATCAGCACATCTGCCTACCATTGAACAGCAGAAGATATAAGGCCATTTCCAAACGCAGGTGAAAGGGTGGCAAAGAGAAAAAGTGCAAAAAGAAAATGTTCTAGGTCTCTGGTATTGATTGACACACCAACAAGAAATGAACTAGTTGAAAGTTTATCAGAATGTAAAAGAAAAAAAGAAGATGAAGATAAGAAAAAGAAAAAAAGATACCCCCTTAGACATTAACGTCATTTTGATTCAATTTAAACATCAAGCAACCTGTTGAACAATGTTACAAATGCATTTAGAATGGTATTTTATTTTTGTTAAACAAATAAATTTTGTGTATTGTTATGTTTTATAAGGAGTAGAATAAACAATAAAATAATGCTAAAAATTATTTGTTTCTATTTTTGTCCCATTTCACCCCAACCATTGTTCCATTTCACCCCAACATGGGGTGACATGAGACAAACAGTGTCACTTTAAAAAACCAAGCCCTTGAACTTAATTTGATGGTTAAATAATGGGTTTTGCAATAATTTAACATGAAAATTCATTGGACTATAGTTTTAAACCGATTTGTATGGTTTTTGTGGAGACTTTCAAGCGCAGCACGCAAGCAAATTTTTTTGTCCCATCTCACCCCGTTCTCCCCTATTTCCATGCTTTAACTATATGTTTCTTGTTTAAGTATTTTGAATCTAATTTTCCTGATTTTTTATCAATTATTGACGAAAACTTGTTTTTGATATTTCTATTGAATAACAACGTTATTCAATAGAAATATCAAAAGCTGGTTGTTGTTATGCTGGTTGTTTTCTAGATGTAGCTTGGGGTGCACATCTATAATTTCGCACGCTTTTGAGATCTCTTTAATTTCTACCCATTAAATAAGTTTTTTTAATTGTTTTTTGTATCATCTACATAAATTTTTTTACTAGGCCGTTTGCTTGCGGATATCGAGGTGTTATTTTAATGCGCCTTATGTCAACATTTCAAAGGTATTGTTTTAATGCCTCACTTAGAAACGGTTTTCACTTTTAATTTTGTTAGGACAACCACGCATAGCAAATAATCTTTCTAATTTACCCATGCTTGAAGCTGTTGTGATTTTCACTATATCAACAACAGGGTATTTGGAATATAAATCTTATTTTTTATATATGTTTATTTTAAAACTACAAAGTATTTACAAGTCACCAATCACAGTTTGGCGGTAAAGATATAAAAATATAAATATCAAAAACATAAAGTTTAATAATAAAAATAGAGTTGTATGCAACTATATTTTAATAAATAAAAATATAGTTGCATACAACTCCAAGACATGATTAAAATAAATATTAAATACGACAATATAATAATGTGAACGTAAAATATAATCCGAGAAGTATATCTCTAAACTCTTCCAATTGTAATGAAAAATACAATAATTAAAAATGAATCAACGCCTTTTTTGTAGGTGTGATTAGATGTTTCACAATATATTTACTTATCACATTTCAAAATAATGTTTTTATAAAGAAACTTATATAAAATTGATAAAAAGAATTACTTGTTTGTAGTTATGGGAAGCTCGCAGAAGACTGAAATCAGTCTTGTCATCGAGTATTTTTTTTTAATCTTATTTGAAGGTTCAAGAACTGCATGCTCTGTTGAGTGTCGCTTTTGAAAACCATATTTAGGTAATGGTCCGAAAAAATCCATTGCCAACTCATCCCAAGCATGTTCTGGTAAATTTAACATTTTTTTTCTTTTAGATTTGGAATATGTGAATTTGCTTGGCATCTAAAAACACTTTTCAACGTGTGCTTCTATATCAGTATTTATAGTGACCCAGTAAACCTTTTGTCGCAATAATCCTTTACACTTTTCACGTAAAATTTGTTAAGCTTTTTAAAGCGACTTTAGTATAATAATTTTTTCTCCTCGTAATATGATTCCCTCAAGATTTCTCCTAATGATTCCCTCAAGATTTCTCCTAATGATTCCCTCAAGATTAGTTAACATATTTTGAAATCTATGATACGGTTCAACATTGGATTGTCATACCATTTATCAGACAACAACGCTGTTTTTACTGCAATTAAACTGATTTCTGTTACTGTATCAGTTTTTATATCTTCAAGTGATATTGATTTGTATGCCATTTTTATTACTAAGAAATTTACATACACTACTACTTCATTTTCATCTGACTCGCTACGCATTTCATTTGGCGTACAGTTTCTAGAGATAAAATCTGCAATGTTCTCTTCTCCTTTTTGATATATTACGTCAAAATCGTATGCTTGCAATTTTATTTGCCACCTTGCATCTTGTATTTAATTTAGAGGATGAAATTGAACTTGAAATTTTTATAGTCCATTAAAATAAAAACTTTAAATTTTTTTTACTACAACCTTAAAGTTTTTTCCATAGAAATATAAATGTAACTTTTTAATGGCCCATACCAAAGCAAGAGTTTCCTTTTCCGTAATGCTATTTTTTAGCTCGGCTGTGGTTAATGATCGGGTTGTGTAGCAGGTTTGATCCAAGTTCCTTCTTTTTGTAAAAGTATTCCACCAATAGCATGATTACTAGCATTATTAATTAATTGTACCTCTTTGCGCGGATCATAAAAAGCCATAACCGATTCAAGTTTAAGCATCTTGAATCTAATTGAGTGGAAAGGTTTAGTAAATGAGTATAGATTCATATTTTTATTTATATTTTCCTTGCTGGTTTCAAATAAAGGTAATAAATTACTGGTTAGATAGACCTCGGCATTATTACTTGAGATGAGAAAAGGCGGCATAATGGTCAATTTATCAGCATAAATACTGATGCTGATAAATTGACCAATCTAAGATTCAATAAACAAATCGCATGATGAATCTTTCCACTCTATTAGATTGGTCAACTTATCAGCATCAGTATAAATGTTTTTGTAGATTGTGGGTATCAATGAACTGAAACCCACAATCTACAAAAACAGTTGGCTGATCTGAAATAAAAAACTAGACCTATTTTAAGGTTTGTTAAATCTTCAGGCAACACTCCAAATCTTAATGCTGTTTGCAGTTGGATGATATAGATGTTGTTACTACAGGTGCAGATTCATAATATAAGTTGGCCACACCCAGGCATTGTTTCTCTAAAACAATAACTTTTGCGATTGCAGCTTTGGAAATGATCGTAAATAATTCATAATCTTCATCGGCTTCATCATTGTTTGGATTTTCATTGGAGTTTTCATTTTGTAAATATTGCAACACATTTGAAATTTCTGTACGTCTTCAAGAATACGAATATTTAAAGCTGCTTTCAATTCATAACTTAATGAACATGGATGGTTAGTTATTGATTTTATTATAAATTAAAAAGCAGCATCTGCAGAAAACAAAGTTGCATCCTGTCGGCAATTGCTTCAACTGTAAGCTTAATCGGAAATAAAACTGAAAGGATATCTGACAATATTTCAAACTTGTATTCTGAAAACAAAATAGGTGATTTAAAATCTATTAGAATCTTGACTCTGATGCAACTTTTTAATTTGATGAAATGTTTTATCATAGACACCAAACTATTCCATTGTGTTCTTGAGTAAAACCAGAGATAATTCTTTCCCGAACTCTTCTTTTAAATTTTTTCAAAGGATTTTGTCGTTTTTTGTAGAATAAGATCGAAATATTTTGACCATTTTTACGAACTTTTTTAATTAATGGTAACATTTGCTGATGTACCAGAAAAGATAAATTACTATCATCATTTTTGGTGAAGATTATGAGTAATCTTCATCAATTAATTCGTCGTCATCTGTGGAATTCTGCTCTTTTTCAAATCTGAGTGCAGAAACAGATGTAATGTTGGCATCTTCTTCATTATGCAGATTAGCCTAATTCTTAGGTTTTTTATAGATATGCTTAATTAACCTGCCAACCTTTGTCATAACTGCAGAGCCATCGGTGGTTATACCTACAATATACTTCATCGAAAGCTCAAAATTTCCTATCATTTACCTATCATTTACATGCTTAACTTTTTCTGCTGGAATTGTTTCAAAAGCACGAATCAATCCTAGATTCCGAAATTCTTTGTCAGTGTTATATATATAAACAATATTAATTATATAATTATATAAATAAAAGTAAAATACTTGACTACTCCATGGATTACTGGAGGAATAAGAAAATCTTCAAAACAAAAACAAAAAATCTACATAAAATATTGAAGAAAAAACTTGTTTAAGTATAAACAACATTTAAGCCTGTTTGAAAAAATGAAATAAAAATCTAAAAAACTATTTTTTTCAAAGCTAATCCAAAAATTTAAAGGAGATAATAAAATGACCTCGAATATTTTGAAAGAAATAATTGGTTAAAACAAAAGAAACTCGAACAACTTCCAAAAAATCTCATAAATGAAAAAGAATATAATGAGGAAAAAATTATATAAGAAAATTTTAACAAACATTTTGCAAGTGTAGGTTCTAAACTTGCTTCTAAAATTCAACCTAAAAACAATTCATTTAAAAGTTACATTGAGGACTCTCGTTGCTCTCTGTAGTTTTCAAAGAACTAGAACACAAAGTACTTAAACCAGCAATTAAAACATTAAAAATTAGTTGAAAATTTGTATTGATAATATCCCAGCATGATATCCCAAACAATGCAATTTTAAACGTTTTCTTAGAAGTGATTAAATCCATTTTCCAAATATTCAACTTTTCAATAATTACAGGAATTGTACCCGAACATTTAAAAATAGCTAAAACTATTCCTATCTATAAATCTGGAGAAACCTTTCTCCTTTATTAACTATAGACCAGTATTACAAACAAAGTCCTGAATGAAAACCAATATGGTTTTTAAAATCAGCACTCAACAGAGTGCTGATTTTAATAACCATATTGGTTGCGTTGACCTCACCAACTAATCCTGTTGGTGAGGTCAACGCATACATGCTATGTATGCGTTGACCTCACCAACAGGATTAGTGAATTGATCAGTGAAAGGAAACTTGTACTAAAAGTCTTTGTAGACTTGTCATAAGCGTTCGACACTATAGATTATGAAATCCTGCTTAAAAATGAAAAAATGTGGACTAAAACCAACCAAACACTGCTGTGGTTCAAAAGTTACCTGTGTAACATACAACAGAGTGTTATTACAGATAAAAATTACCACAATAAATTATCAAAATTAACAAGCGGTGTCCACCAAAGTTTTATTCTTGCTGCTCTGTAGTTATTATAAAGAAAGCTATAAAGAAATAAATGTGCTTAATATATTTATCAAATTAGCATTCACCAAAATATATTGTTTATTCTAAATTTTAAATTAGGTACCATATCATTTTACAAATAACTTTTTTATAAATAATCCTAATAAACATAACACAAGAGAAACAAAAAACTTTACTCCATTCTTTAAAAAAAACAAATCAATTTCATATCGTGGCCTCTATTTATAAAACAAACTAGTAACTAAAAATTAATCAATTTGAAATCCAGATAATCAAAGTTAAAAAATCTGATACTAAATTTAAACAAATAAAATAAATTTTTCTAACAGAATTTAAATTAAATCACATATACATAAACTACAAAGTGAAATGACTCGTTTATGTGTATTATCTAAATGAACTTCGACTCTTTCAAACAATACATTAAAAAAGGTTTGTTTTCCAAAAAAAACACTTGCTGTTTTTTTCTTAAATATTTTAGTTATTATGCTGCATCTTGTTTTGTTTAACTTTTATTTTATCTTTAGTTTATTTTGATTTAAAGATTATTAAGTATAGTTGTACATTATATATACATTTTTTATATAATCATTGTATTTAGCAAAATATATAAATCACATTGTAAAGGCTTTGTGATAAGATCATTACGATCTTTTTGAAGTCCTGCCCATACTATTTTAATTATAAACTTCATTATTTATTTTTTGACTCACATATTACACCTTTAATATACAAAACTTTAAAATGTTATATGTACGGCAAAATATAAGGAGAAAAAAAAAAGCGTTTTCCGATTATAACTTGCCGTAGGAATGCTCTTTGAGAATCAAAAAAGGAATAAAAAATAATTATTTTTGTAACTAATCATCTGACTGAAAAGCATTATTTAGAACTTTATAGTTTTCAAATAAAGTGGGGTAGTCCTAGGTACAAGAATACCCTAGGTATAGGAACCTCCCCTATAATTAACAGATATGGGAGCAGAATTAGCCGAATTACATTACTAGATCTAAGATAATTAAAATTTAAATATCTTGCTTGTAATTAAACTCGAAAATGAACTTTTGGCTTAGGTAGTTCTGATCCGAAAATATTTTTTCTAAAAATGCTGGTTCTAAATCTGTATCTTATAAAAAGTAACCACCGTTCAAAATTTCAAGTGCAAAGCTTAAACCAATCAAAAGTTAATGACGCATCGTCTAAAAGTTTCAATTTTGAGAAAAATGCAATTTAAGTAATAATATACAAAAACATCTATAAATTTTTTTCTATATATTCAAAAAAAATCTGGTTTTTATGATTGAATGGAATAAATTATTTTTTCAAGATGGCCGAATAAGTCCTGAGTATTTCAAAAAATGATACTAAATACCGAAAACAGTTTTCTGAATGGGGCTAAAAGTTATGATTAATTATGCAAAAACGACTTTTGTAGAAAAATTAACACTATCATAGTTTATCTGAATCTAACGTGACTTTATTGTTAAACATACTCATTTAGGTGTGGTATTGAAAATAATAACTTCAACTTTTATTAAAAAAATGGTTTTTCATGCATTATTCTCCCAAATAATGTCTGATTATAAATGTCAAGTTACATTCATCGAAAACAAACACCAATACGTGCTTTTATGAAAAAATCAAATCCATGGACTTATTTATAGCCGAGCCCCAAGGTACTTTATGTTGAAAACTACATCATTTCTAAATAAAACTACGCTTGACGATTTAATATAATCGCATAACTTTTACCAGGTTATAATAGTGGTTTAAATAAACTTTTCATACATACCAAATATGTCATACTTTTTCATGAAAAAACTTACATATATTGTAATTGAAAAAACTTATATTTTTGTTCGGAAAAACGTATACCATGCCTTAGTTGCATTGAGTTCATCGATATCGTTTTTCGAGGGTTCAAACCTGTCCCTTCATAAAATACACTTTCAATTTTTTCAATCTGGCTGTATATATTTAAAGCATAAAAAATTAGTTTAGCAAAAAAGACTTTTAATTGTTAAAATAAAGTTTTAAAGTTTTTTCTAACTACGGGCTTTTCGTTTTCTTTTTTTTTTTGTCTCCAAAGCGGTACCTTTTGGAGTAGCAAGACTGTCTTATTAATTTTTTTTTTTATTAAGTTCAAGAACATAATTTTTTTCAGACCATTCACTGCAAATTAGGACAAATTACCTAATAACATAAGTAGCATTATCATGACATATGCGCAACAAATTTGCTTCAGGTGATATTATGTTTTTAGATCTTTTAGGCTTTTTAAAAATTCTATTTCTTTCGTTTGTTATAGTATATAATATCTTTATATATGTTAGTTATATTATTTATTTATATGCATATTTATTTATGTTACTTTATTTATGTTATGTATATAATATCTAAAGAACTTCCAAAATAATTTATTTTGTATTTTAGAAAATCAAAAACTTTAAAAAAAAAAAAAGAAGGCGCCAATTGAAGGATTTGTTCAACGGCGATGCAATTCAGAAACGCTGCGTGCCAACGACTTCGGCCACATAGGCGTGTTATCTGACGAAAATTTTAAAGCTCTATATATAAACAAAAAGCTTTATAAAAACGACACATCCTTTTATTTTTACTGAAGTGTAAAATATCATTACATATGAACCACGACGCTTTGAATCAGTAACTCTGAGAGCTAACCATTTCGGTCATTAAGATGTATTGATTGTGAATGGTTTCAAAACTATTAAATAAAAAAAAAAATTTATAAAACGGTAAACAAAGTCTATGAATCCAAATCATGTAGATGTTGCCGCAGTGCAGTTTTCTAGTAAAAGTAAAATTGAAAAAATTGATATTTTAATATGTTTTAACATACTCTCGAGTCCTTAATAAAAAGGGGACGGGGGACGTTTATTAATTTTTGAAAAATTTTCTCACCAACCCCACGATTATTAACACCCCCCCCCCGTTCTTGACTCCCCCCTCTCCCCCCGTTTATTAATTTTAATTTGTTGTTAGCAAAAAATTAAAAACCAAAAAAAAAAAAAAAAATCCAATGAAAATTGGCCTTAAAAATTAAAAAATAATTTTTCAGTCACTAATAAAAATAAAAACTTTCAGTGTAAACAGACTTTAAAAATCGCTGACATAGAAAATCTCGATTTGTCGAAAATGAGCTTTTACTTTTATACCAAAGTATAAAACTTTTATTAGCATATTAAATCCTATTGAAATTATAAAACAGCTGTTCGAAAATGCGCATATGACCGCAATCCACGCGAGAATTAAATAAGCATGTTTTGTAAAAAATATAAGGGCGGATTTATAAACTAAACTTTTTTATAAAAAATACTTAAATTGTAACATAAAAAACTTCCCCCCCTTTTTTTTATTAACCCTTTTTATTAGATCTAAACTAAAATTCCTTTCCCCTTTTTGTTTTATTCCCACCCCCCTTTGTATTAAGGACTTGAGAGTAATTTGAAGTTTACATAAATGAGATATTTGCATTTCGTACATTTAGCTGCCGAGGGTTCCGTGTCAAACACGCTCGAAGGAGAATTACTGCTACTACAATTAAGTTTAGCATTAATATATATATATATATATATATATATATATATATATATATATATATATATATATATATATATATATATATATATATATATATATATATATATATATATATATATATATATATAGATTTGAGACACAGAGCTTGCTTGCATAAAATTCTGGAACAATACCTAAGCTTTCTATAATTTTAGAAATCCAGTTGAACTATAGTTTAAATTTCTGTAAAATTTTGCAATGACTTAACAGCTACCAACCCTGGGTTTCTAGAGTATGAGGAAACATATTTTTAGAGGATTTCAGTGATTCAATTGTGATTGCTAGGGGTGTGGCTATGGAAGTTGAAGTTATGACCTTATTTTAGATTAAACTTTTGATGCTTTCTGTATTTTTTTTAAATAGAACAAATAACACGGACGTTTTTTACATAGATCATTTGACATAAATACATTCACTTAAAAATTTTCATTTTTACTATTTTTTCACCCAAGTAACTCCTTAATATTGGAAGCACACCCAAGGACAGCGCAATGATTTTTTTTGTTCATTTAGTCGGCAATTGTGACCCTTTCTGACATGTCAGTTGGTAAATGTAGACCCTTCAGACAAGTTTAGTTGGTAAATTTAGACAATCAGTCGGCAAATGTCAATAAGGCAGTCGACAAACTTTAAAAAAAACGAGGACCTCGCTTTTTTTTTTTCAGTAAAAGTTATTATCCTCGTTAGAGTATGATTAAACATACCCTGTAGAAGAGTTAGAGCAGATGTTTTTGCTACAATTAAACCCTCCGGATAACATTTTTGTCTCTTATTCTTAATTTCATGAAGTTTAAGATAAATATCTGTGCTATGTATTATGGATGAGTTTTTAATAATTTAATACTGTTCATCAGAAAAATCACTCTGAATTTTTAAGCTCAAGACATCTTTGGATTTCATTTTTATTGTAAAACTTATCTTAGATTTTCTGGTTCTATGATCAAAGTAGATATCACAAAATAGATACTTCTATGACCTTAGTAAAATAGAGCGACTGTGGCACTGTGGTTAGAGCGCTTGCTTTAGAAGCAAGATTTTGAGGGTTCGAAGTGAGCTCTGAGCGTATTTCGTTCTATCAATAAGAATGCGTGAACTTCCTAGTTAATGCTCTCCCGCGGTGCTCTGTGACATGACCGTTAAGTTTTCTTGGGGCATCTAAAAAAAAAAGTTTTTTAATAAAAATAAAATTTCCTAGTGCTTCCTCTTTCAGAAACGTAAGATACCTGGAACTGCTGTTCGCTCATTTTCCTGAAGTCTTGAGAAGGTTCTTGAATGTTTCTACAATTTAGATCGGAATTTACTTTTCTTCTTATAATTTCAAGCCAAAATGGTGTGAGATAACTTAAAACTTATATCCGGGTATAGGCGGACGACGCGGTTTTCGAAGTGAGTAAGGGGGAGGGGGGCTTGACACTCTCCCTTATATAAAAAAAAAATAGCCAATTTGTAGGTCAATTTCTTAATAAAATAGGGCCTCTAAAAAAGTGGTGGTTGGGTGTGGGAGGAGGTATTAGAGAAATTTTTTTGGGGTTTTTTTTTGTGCCGTTTTTTATTGATTTTGACTCACTGCGCGCTGACACGTAGTAAGCTTTAAAACGAATAAACATTGTAAATGCTAATTTTATTCAATTTATTTAAAAATAACAGAAAAATTTTGTCCTAAGCAAGCACCTCGTACACCTGTTGAATGGTTCTTTGATGACTGTAAAAATTACAAGAATTTTATTCACATAGTTAAATATCTGTTTTTTAATTTTACAAATTATTTAAAAATAACAAAAATGCCATAAAAAAAGATAAAATAATAAAATATAAAAAAATAACTATATAATAAAAAGAAATCACAAAGTTTTTCAAAAAAATTCCTATAACAATAGAAAAAAAATAAAAAAATAAAAAAATTCTGTCCAAAATATTCTAGTTATCAAAATCTTTTGCGTGAGAAGCAACTATCTTCCAAAATAGATAAATATGTTTTAATAAAAACTCATCACTAATAGGTTCTAAAGAAGTTGTTATTGTTGTTCCTTGTTTATCTTTATACAATTGCAGAGCTTCACTTAACCTGAAAAAAATTTAAAACGATAAAACAAAAGACAATTAAATAACAGAACACAATTAAACCTAAATAGGTAAACTGAGGTAAAAATCTAGTAAATGACCCATCTTAACTTAACAATAAATAAAAAATTTTTCAAAGGATGTTGTCAATACAACTTTAGATTGGGTGTTAGAGGAAACAGAGATGAATTTGTGGGGGCTAAGGAAGGAGGAGGGGGGAAGGAAGGGGAGTGTCTAACACCCCTAGGAAAATTTTATTCAAATATTAGTCGGCAAATTTGGACACTGGAGTCGGCAAATTTTGATTTTCAGTTGGCAGTCGGCAAATGTCAGCCAACGAGGATACTTTTATTTGTTTTATGGCCTTAGTTGTTAAAATTTTATTTTAACCTATAATCGACAAAAACCCTTTTTTTCACCCTCCCTCCCTTCCTTTGAAATCTCTTCGCGACGGCCCTGAGATGAAGTAGTGATTTCCAGTATATAGGCCAAATCATCTGCACTACAAACAATGCTTTCGAACAAGTTTGATCGCTCAAATTTAAATATTAAATTAAATTTTGCTTGTTAAAAGTATAAAGAAATATTAATTTTTCATTTAGCAACTGTTTTCAATACTTAAGGTGGTTCACCTATAAAAAAAAGGCACAAAATTTAAAAAAAAATCGTTATTTCTATGTTGGATGATTTTTGTACAAAATTTATTCAGCTTTCTTATTGTGAAAAAAAAAGTTTAAAATATATTTTAGTTTTTTTGTTATTAAACAAAATCCTGTACTATGTATTTTTAAAACGCATAGCAACGCACATAGCAACATACTGGCAACCAAAAAATTATTTATATCATCCTATCCTTAACTCATTTAAATTATATTTTTTGAAATATGAATGTTATGTATACTTTGCTTTATTTGTTATGCAAATTATGAACACTTTTACTCATGCTTTCAAGTAACAAAAGCACATTTTTTAAGATTAAAATTATGGCTTTCAGCTGTTCTTTGAGTTGCTTTGAGTTTTATCTCAGCTTAATATATATTTGTTATACGTTTGTATAAGTTTCATGGAAATCAATTCACAAAAGCAAAAAAGCAGAATGTTGTGTCTGTGCAACACGAGGTAGCCTCTTAAAGTGGAAGAAAATTAGTTGGAAAAAAATATCAATGCAATGACACAAACAAAAGTATTAATAACAATGAAAATTATTTATGTATTGTAAACTTTTGGCATTTAAAGAATCTAGTATCATCTTTTGGCATTTAAAGAATCTAGTGTAACAGTACAATAACGTTAACAGATAACCTAACATCTTGAAAGGGTTTTTGTCATTTATTAAAAATTAGTTGTACTTGTTGTGATTGGAATGAGTCTTCATACACATCAGTGAAGTGTTCAACTACAGATAAGTCTCAAGGAAAAACTGTGTTTGAAGCAAACCTACATGCTGTTGTTGCTTTTCGTGAGATAGGAAAAGGTTTCAGTGGAAAGGAGAAATTTACAAAATGCATGAATATGTTTAGTATGACAAACAATTCATTTAATTACTTACAAAAAAAAGTTGCAAAGGAATATAAAAATGTAGCCATTGTATCCATGAAAAATGCAGCTTGTAAGGACTTTAAACATTCACTTTGCCCACGGTCTGAAAACACATGGTGTAAATGGCAATATGATAAAATCAAAGGAACTTCTTTCTATAAAAACAAAATATCACTACCAAAGTGGATTCATGATATAATTAAGCCTATATTCTTTGATTTATCTGCTGATACCTTGTTATTAAAATGTCTCCATGGGGAAACTCAAAATGCTAATAAATGTCTTAATTCATTAGTGTGGCAAGTGTCCAAAATCAGTTTTTGTTACCAGAGAGGTTTTTGAAATGGCAGTATACTCTGCAGTCTTACATTTTAATGATAGAGGAAATGGTATTAGAGAAGTTTTATCATCATTTGGATGTGATGGTTTTGTAACAGCCGCTAAAACTCAGAAACAAGATATTCTTCGAATAAGACGTATGGAACACAAATCTCGTCAACCTGTTAAAGAGCGTAGGAAAACTTTAAGAACAATAAAAAAAGGGTATCTTGATATTGAAAACCAAAAGGAACAACTGGGATATGAAGTTGGGGGTTTTTGATGCGTTTATTCAACTTGTAATTGTCTAAAACTATAAAAATAATTTTAAAACTTGATTTACTTGATTTTTAGTTTTTACAATTTTTCAGAAGTTCAAAACATTGTAATTTTAGTTAAACACCTGCTTTTGACTTGAAATTTTCACAGTTTGTTCATTATAGTTAAGAGATTCATTTATGCCATGGATTTATAATACTGATAATGGGAAATATTATTTTTATGCAATGTAACACGCAATAATGTTGATATTTAGTGCAATCTTTAAAAAAAATAATATCATCACACAGGAGCATGTATTTTTAAAAACCATGGCACAAATGAGAGATAAGGTAGTTTAGAACCAGTATGTAAATTTTTGGCACTATCTGATGTAAACATTTTTAGTTGTCCTGTGATGAAATTTTCATTTTTTTACACTAAATTGTACAAAAAAGTATGGATAATCGAGGCAAATTACTTTCAACATTTTTTTTTCAATTCTTCAATATTTATTTTATTATATAAAAAAAAATTATCTTGGCAGAGCTTATTTTTATCAAAAAAATTTTTTTATAGGTCAACCACCTTAATGTAAAACAAAAAAAGTCCAGTAAGCATTATCTTGTGACAATAATATCCTCATATTTGGAGTTATAACTTATAACTTAATATGATTACATTTATTGATGCAATAACCGCACTGTTTTAGTTCTAAAAAAAATGTCTGATTATTTTTCGAAAACAGTCACAAAAATTTGAGAATTTTTTTTGGGGGTTTTAAGATAATGTGACAATAAATATGTCAACGATGGAATGAATGTATGTTATGTATACAATAAAGATGTCACGATGGATGCTGAATCAATTTTGTGAAAGTACTTAGGTCAGGCAATAAATCACGGTTTTCTGACCCGAAAACATTCAACTATATATTTTTTGTATGATAGAGTGTGAAAATTTGAAACAGAAATTTCACTCTGTTGAATGTGATAATTACGAGTTACATTACGGTAAGTAAATTAAAAAAAAAAATTTAAGTTCGATTGTTTAGACTATTATAAACTTATTTGTTGGTTATTAAAAAAAAAATAATCCATAAAATGTATCATATCGTTACGATTACTTCACAATCGCTTAATCAATTTTTCATGTTGTGAGATAAAAAAAAAATCAACTAACTTTTCTCTTACATCTCATTTTTAATTTTTATTTGGTTTTACTATATTTTTTATTTTTGTTTGATTTTATTAAATTTTTTGTTTTTATTTGGTTTTGTTTTTATATTTTTATTTAATATTATTATTTATTTATTATAATAATTACTTTTTTTTTCAAGTCTTATTGACCTCTTGGGCCGTATTTGGGCGTTGCTCATCAAAAATAAGACGTGCCGTGTCGCTATGTGGTTTTTTGGAGTCATTTATTTTTGTTGTTTCTTCGTATGTTTTCCTTTTGTGTGTTTTTACAGTTATAAAATTTCCTTCTTCCTTCTTGCTTCTTACATAGTAAAACAAACAATTAAAACTATTTTCTAATTAATTTAAGATAATATCTTAAATAAATCAGATTTTTTTTTTTAATTTGATGTATAAGAAAAAAATGGAAATTTTTGTTTCATTTCTCATAACATGAAAAAACGATTAAGGCGATCGTGAAATAATTGTTACGATGTTGGGAACGTAGCATCACTCTTCTCTCTACCCCCTCCCCCCCCTCCTTCTCAATTAAAAGAGATAAAAAATTTTTTTCTTAAAACTTCAATTACATAAAAATATAAAGTAGATGCTAATTAAGAAAATTATCTGTTTGTTATTAAGTAAAAACAAAATAAAAATTTTTATTTTGTTTTGAGGGCTGATATGTTTAATACAAGTAAGAAACTTGTATTAAACATATCAGCCCTCGGAATTAGGAAAAAACAACCATTTTATCAGTTTAACATCAGGTTAAACATGAAATCGTTTGTTCAACATCATATTGTTTAACATCAAATTGGCACAAAATTTGAAACAGGGTTTAACGTTAAGCATGCGAAATTTCAGCATAAAATTGACAGAAAAACAAGCAAGTTCGCAGACTTTCCTTCCAAACTTTTCCTTTTTAAAAATTTCAAAATTTTTGGCGATTTTACTTTTTTATTTTATTTAGAATTAATAAAACTTTTGTTTTTCTGATTTTATTTTAATTGATTTGTTTACAATTTAAATGAAAAGGGTGTATTTGGGTATTGAACATTCGTTTTGCCGTTTTGTTTTCATCATTTTACAAGGAATTAAGAAAAAGTGTTTTTTTTTGCATTTTTTTTTTTTGTATTATTTAAATTTAGAATTTAACTAAAATGTTCGTTTTTTTGTTTTTATTTTAATTATTTTGTGTTAACTTTTTAAATTAACTTGTTCAACTTTATGGTGTAGAGCTTTTAAATTAACTTGTTCAAAATTATTTTTATTTAAACTATTTTGTTTACAAACTATATGATTCTTTACTCCATTTTTTAATTAACTGTTTTGTTTACATTAGAAATAAAACGTTCGCTTTGCCATTTTAATTTTAATTATCATTTTATTTTTGCTATATAAAATTTAGAATTTAATTAAAAACGGTCGTGGCGCAGTGGTTAAAGTTTAAAAAAAACTTTCGTTTTTTTTGTTTTTATTTATATTATTTTATTTAGAATTTAAATAAAAATTTCGTTTTTAATTTATTTGAAGCAGAAAATAAACTTTAGTTGTAAAATTTTGAGGTCGGTATAAAAATGCCGACAACAGACACTGTCAGGTGGGCAAAAGGTCAGCATCGCCGACTGCCGACCTTGATCCCGAATGCTTCTACATTGAGTATTAAAACTATCATAGTAACAAATATTTCAAAAGGTATCTAAAGCTTTCCAAAGGGTTTAAAAAGAAACTTAAAAAGACCAGGTTTCTTTTCGAATTTAATTTCCATCCTATTCATTACCTATTTCCGATTCACTCTGACCACCCTCACAAGTTGGATTTTCCACAATTTCCATAAAAATTTTGAAAAAATTATCCCTATGTTTATCAGATTCTGGGTAAGAAACTTATTCCAGAATCAAGATAAAATGGAAATTCAGCAAGTCGTATTTCCGTTAAATCTTGCTAAAGTGGAGATTTGGAACTTTGTTAACATTGACTTGACTGTTTTAAGAAATTCAGCACCCATACTAGACGTGGCAAAAAGCATACTAGACAATGTCTAGTATGACATGGTAAATCTTTTTTTTTTGTGGCAAAAAAGCAAGATTAGCAGCACAAAACAAAAAATGGCTTGAAGAATGATTACTACATCATTATCCAAAAACTATCGATTTAATTTGGACAGAAACTTGCTAAAAACGTTGCATGCACAGAATCAGCTGGAATAAAATTCCCAACGAATTGTTTTTAAATTTTGATCAAACTCCATCAACGTTTCATTTAAATGAATGGTAATAATAGATGTTAGTCAAAAACTGTCTAAGATTTAAAAAATATGACTTTTAGAGGAGGGATAACTTTTACTCTTTCGAAGACTGTACTGCCAGTATTTCCTTCCGTGAAGTTTCCGAAGGAACCTTTTATGTATTCCAACAAAAGTGACTAGAATAGAAAAGCAGAACTACTTAAACCAGTAAGAGAAGGCCATCAACTGTTACATATAAAAGATAAAAAAGAAATAGGCTTATTTATAAAAAAAAAAGGCTCTAAAACCATCAAAATCAGAATATATCCATTCAACAAAGGTGTTGACAAAAATTTATAATTATTTCAAACAAAAAAGGGTGTGGAATAATTATGAATGGCTTAAAAACAGACTCTAGAGTGACTCCAAAAACCCTGGTTAATAAACAATTTTCAACTGCATAAATGAAAAAAACAAATTTTGTAAAATTATTTCAAACATTTTTATTCAATGTAGTTTTTGCATCTTACTTACAACTAAAATACTTTTAATACTAAAAAAAATGAAACTCAATTAAACAATATAATAACTAATTTGAAAAATAAATGTTATCTTACATTAAAGAAATATCAGCTTCATTTCTTAATGGCAGCTCCAAAACAATATATTCAGTGATTAGATTTATTAATTCTTTTCTATCGACAAGGTGCAACCTTTTTTTCATTTTTTCAACCACTTCATTCTCAAGGTCCTCACTCAAAAAAATTTCTTTTACATGAAATGGAACCTAAGAAATAAAAAAATAACATTAGTTAAATACAATAAAAAACAGAAGAGATAAAAAATACTTATACTAAAGTACCTGTTTACTTGTGTATATTCTACATGCTTGTTCAACAGTCAACATGAGCCATACAGAGTACAAGTGTGTCAATCGTATATAGTCATGCATCTTAAAAATATCTTATATTGTTATACATATATGTTATATATATATATATATGCTGTATATATATATATATGTTGTATATATATATATATATGTTATATATATATATGCTATATATATATACATGCTATATATATATATATATATATATATATATATATATATATATATATATATATATATATATATATATATATACACATTAGGTTTTAGATCCCAAAAATAAAAAAGACTATACCCTCAAATGCTTGGGATTTGGTCTGTAGAACAAGAAAATACCCCATATATAATGGTTCATCTAGTGGACAATTACAAGATATATATTTTGACAATTTGGATATAACAGTTTTTTCATATTTTTATTACTTTTGCTTTTGTAATAATTGTTATAAAAAAAGTTGTAATGTTAAAATCATACAGAAAGATTTATTACATAAGCCTAAAAATATTTATAAATTTCTGTAAAAGATTTACCTGTTAAATATTCTTAACTCAAAAGTGCAGAAGCGTTCACAACATCAATTTTAATTTGTTTTTAACATAGAATGTTTAAAAACAAAAATAAAGCAAGGTGCAAAGAGAAAATAACAGAAAGAACAGTTTCCCTCCTTATATATCCTATAAATATATATTTCTGGGGGAAATGTGTTGAAATATTACCTATTCCTAAACTCTATTACCTATTCTTAAAAAAGCTTTAGATTCAGGCTGTCAAAGTTTCAAATTGTGTGTTCAAAAAATCGTTTTGGATTAGAATTTGTGTGTTTTGAAGGAGTTTATGTTAATAATTTTGGGATCAATTGTGTTGTTGCCGAAGTTATTTCTGTAGGGATCAAAGCAGGTTTTGGAGATTATATTCAGAAGGGAGCTCAAGTAAGGTAATTAGTAACCTTTAAAATAATGAATATTTTTTATGTTAACTTAATAAGAGTAACTAATAATGATTTAGAAGTAGTTGAAAATGATTTAGAATTCTTTAAAGACCAGATTTAGGAAAGGAAAATGTTCATTGAGGAAAAAGATGATCTAGCTTACAGAGCTAGAATTGAACTTGTTTAAACTAGAACAGAGGAGACTAAGGTTTCTAACTATAGAAAAACAAATACAAAAAGAGATTCATAGAGTTCAAGGAAGCCAAGTATATCAAGTATACCAAGTATAAGGACAGTAGTATATCAATATGTAGTGAAAATTTCGATGAACTTGAAACAACCAACTGCAACTTTGATGATAAATTTGACGAAAAAACTTATGAAAAAAAAAAGAAAAGGTAACTGTGAACTACTAAATTATTGGAAATAACTTTTATTTATAATCAAGTATTTATTTCATTTCCAGAACAACTTTAATTTCAATAGAGGCATACCAACTCAATAAAAACTTTTAATAAAAACTATATTTATTAAACGCTTTTAGATAAAAAAAACAGCAGTTTTAAGGGCTTCTGAAATTTAGTTTAGTGTCAAAATATAGAATTAAACTTTTACCTTTTAGTAAATCAATTATTTGCTTTCTTAGAAAGTGATTTTAAAGTAAAACAACTGTATATATAACAATATAATTTTAAAGAAATAAACATCTACAAGTCTTTTTTTCACACAAAACGGTTTCAGGCAATTCAGTCAACAGGGGACTTTCTAAGAAAGCAAATAATTGATTTATTATAAAGTAAGAGACTAGTTCACATTTTGACACTAAACTAGTCCTTCAAATATATGTTGTTTATGACAAATTGGGTGTAACTATAACTTACACTCAGTTATCCAGATTTTTTTTAAAAACTCTCAGTCTTCAAAAGCACCCAAGAACTGATGTTTTTAGGGCAAGTTTTAAAATACAAGAGGAATATGATGACCAGTTAGGACAGTATTTAACAAAGAGTATAAAACAACACTCTTGTTGTTTATACTCTAGCTTGTTGCATTAGCAATTGGAGAACGTGATGTCGAAAACAATAAAAAAAATAAAGATGATTAATAACCTACTTCCTATTTCCATTGCCTACATTCCATATGGGGTATCTTTAAAATATTCCAGTTCTTGATTCAGAAAAAACACTATCTCTTCTGGTTGGTCCAGAATCTTTGAGATTCAGAATCTCCAGAAATTATTGGAATTTCAAAAAGCGAAGTTGAACTTTTTAATAAACAATTGAAACAATTGGTTTACGGTGGATTAAAATCTTGAGAGAATACTGAAAGTTTTCGTAATTTATTTGTTAAATATAGAATATCTCTCTACTACTAACATCTGCGCTGAAAGAAACATCAAGTTTAATCTAGAGTACATGAAGGCATCTACAAATGAAGATCAGAGGCAAAATATAATGCCTGTTGCAAAAGATCATAGAAAAAAATTACAAGTAAAAATGCAGAAGGTTAAATTACAAAAGTTTGTACTTTATAACTGTTTCCTTATGCTTTTAATTTAATAAAAAAAAGTTTTTATTATTGTGATTTATTTTCTCTCTGTAACGGTTGTGTATTTCATTATTTAAGTTAGGGTTTTTTATATTTATTGAAGGAAAATTATCTCAGTAATATGAGCATAAAACCATAAAAAAAAATGCAAATCTCTCTGAATTTCTAATTACACTAGCAAAGTTGCTAACTTTGAATCAAAATTTTTTATATATTCTATCTTCATAGACAAAATCACATAGTTTGGAGGGTATAGTCTCTTGACTTTTAAATTTTCATCATTTTTTGGAACACTCTAATATATACACACAGATATATATATATATATATATATATATATATATATATATATATATATATATATATATATATATATATATATAAAATTACAAGTAATAACTTCAAAATAAACGGATTAATATAACTTAAAAAAATACACGTTAATAAAAAAATAGTATAAAGAAATAATATAAAAAAATACGAACTTTTCCGCTAACTATGTAATCCTGTTCATTCATGCGAAGAATATTGGTTAGATAATCTCTTAAATACATGTTGCATTCACCACCTGTAGATGTTATTATACCAATAACTGTTTCAACAGCTCGCAAAGCAACAGATACATCTGCTATATCAATCATTTCATCTAACATTCTTTTTTGTTCCGAATAAGGAATAAAAGTCTATAAAAAAGTTTTACAAAAAAAATAATAATAAATGAGAATATAAATAAAAATGATATGTATATATATATATATATATATATATATATATATATATATATATATATATATAAATATATGTATATATATAGAACCCTTAGATGTTGTCCGAAAGTTTTTTCCATATTTTGTTGACAAAAAGTAAAAATTAAAATGCAAGACCGGAATTTTTTTTTTTAATAATGATAGACTGCCTGCCCCAACCAAACCCTCAGTCGATGTAGTAGCACTCCCTTGCGGGTCAGGCTATTTGTCAGTCGATGTAGCAGCACTCCCTTGCGAGTCAGGCTATTTGTCAGTCAATGTAGCAGCACTCCCTTCCGAGTCAGGCTATAAGATAGTCGATGTAGCAACACTCCGCGCATGATTTACAGTAAAAAAAATAAAAATAAAAACATTTTATTAAAAAAAATAAAAATAAAAATATTTTATTATAAAAATAAAAACATTGTTTATATTGTTAAAAACATTCAGAATGTTTTAAAAACATTCAGAATGTTTTTAATAATATAAACAATGTTTTTATTTTTTTTAATAAAATGTTTTTATTTTTATTTTTTTTACTGTAAATCATGCAAGGAGTGCTGCTACATTGACTGACAAATAGCCTGACTTGCAACGGAGTGCTGCTACATCGACTGACAAATAGCCTGACTTGCAACAGAGTGTTGCTACATTGACTACCTTATAGCCTGACTTGCAAGAGAGTGCTGCTACATCGACTGAGGGTTTGGTTGGGGTAGACAGTCTATCAAGTAACAAAAAAAAAAAATTCCGGTCTTGCATTTTAATTTTTACTTTTTGTCAAAAAAACTTTTTGACAACCAGTTAGGAGTTATATATATATATATATATATATATATATATATATATATACATATATATATGGGCAATTCCATTTTTAACTTACGTTACACGCGCAACAACTTTATCAAATATTTACATATTTAAACTGTAAATTAAATTTTAAGCTGATTTTTATGAAAGCTGTCAGTCTAAAGAATAAAAGAAGCTAAAAAGTTTTGAGTCTGGCCAAAAGAGGGCGAATTTATTACCGAAAATACCACTTAACTTACGTTACGCAGAAAATAAGGTAAAAAAAGTGTTGCAACTTTTAGGTCGAGTATTTGCGAACCATTAATGCAGATCGTGTTAGAAATTTTTACAAGATGTTGAGAATTCAATACTAATTACAATAATAAAAAAAAAATTATCAGAGGTGACCGGCTAAGAAAGATATACTTGTTTTCTTGATACTAGGTTTTTAACTTATGTTACATCACTTACGTTACCTTGCGATTATTTTTGTGGAATTTTTATATCTATTATTTCCTGATAGATTTTTTAGAGTTATGTAACAAAAGAACGGCAGTTGTATTAAAACTCATTCATTCAAAGTAATTAACAAAAGTAATTTTCAATAACTGGTGACTCTCTACTGACAGATTTTTTTTGTTGATATTAATGAAGTTTTTAAATTGTTAACACTTATTTTCCAAAGCGCAAGAGCAACTTAAAAAATTACATTTGGTATGACAACTTTATTAATTTTTATTGAGTTATTCAAATAAGAAAATGTTACAGTTATTCGAAAATTTTACCTACGCTTATAATTTTTATGTGCCGGCTTAATTTTTCAAAATGCTGCTAACTATTTACTCTCCCCTGCTGAATAAACGGACGGGGTGGGGGTCTTAATAAACGGGAGGGTTGGAAATTTTTCTAAAATGTAATAAACTTTAATAATAACGTTTAATAAAATGGGAGGGTTAAAGTTTTAAAAAGCTTAAAATATTTTTATTGGTTGGTTGTTCATATTTTCATCTAATATTGAGAGAAATTTTTTCTCAAAGTAAAAAAATAAGAAAATATTTTATATTGCTTCAAAATTATTAAACGGCAAAGGGTGGGGGTGGGGGTGGGTGTGGGTCCTAATAAACTCCGAGGATTCGAAAAAAAATTAAAAAATTAATAAACGTCCCCTCTTGTTTATTCGGCTGGCAAGAGTACATTCAAATCTTTTAAAAAGATTTTGAAGCTAAAACTGCTCGAACAATTTTGAAAACACCCAAGTCGATAGAATCAAAATATTTAATTTCATTTAGTTTCAAAAACGTGAAAAAAGGTTTGTTTGCTGTTGGTTGTTTTGTGTTATTTTTTTGGGGGGGTGTGCTGAAATATGCGACATACTTTTAATGAAAGAGGGGTGCATATATATCTGATCATTTGTGACAAGAGGCAGGGGTTAAAATTGACAAATATTGGGTGACATACTTTATGGATGCCCCCTTAATTCCATTTACAAACCATTTGTTTTAGGAAAACAAAAATATAAAGTGAATAAGAATATAATTTAAAATAAAAATGGTTACATCCTTTTATTTGTTTTAAATACTAAATACATCATGGTGAAGTTTTTTCAGCTATGATCTGGCTTTTACCGACATAAAAGTAGTGGGATTTAGAGATATCTTTCACTTTTTTGGCTTGCTGGATAATTTGAGATAGTTTGAGTGCACAATTGCCCGCTGACTTTTCTTCCTCTGACAAATATAGAACTTTGACATTTATGTCTTGAATAGCATTCACAAAATCATTAGCTGATTGGATTTCAATTTTTCCAGACATTACTCTGTTGGTTGCCAAACATTTTACAGTAGCCCAAACACTATCAACGACTCCTTTGCCGTGCATTGCTTCAAAAAAATGCCAAAATATTATTGTGTTAAATTTCTTTTCAAAGTGCATTTTTGCGCTCATCAGGACTTTATTTTTAAACTGCGATGTAGCATTATTGCTAAAAATGTGAATTTCTTGGGTATTAAATGAAATAAACTCTAATAACCCACCCAAATTTGCAATCAAGGAGGTCTTTGTGTGATCCAGAGAGTCAGATGCAAAGGTGAAAGTTTAAGGATTTTTTTGCCAGATAGCTGCAGTTAAAAGAGAAATTTGATTTTGGCCATAGTGTGCTGCTTGAGGCTCATTTTGAATTAAACACTTAAAATTTTCTGCATAGTCAACCTGAATAGTAGCAACATTCAATGATGGATTCATGGATTTAATAATGCTTAGTTTAAAACATTTAGATTGGTTACCCTTGATATTGGCATGAGTTGTGAATTTTTCTCTCATACTCATAATGTGAGCAATCAATTCTTTACCACTTCCAAACTTTTTAACTTTTTTGATTACAGCGTGACGCTTTTCATTTGGTTTCTGCCATTGGTACAAACTTGTTTCAAAGTTAAGGGGTTCAATGGTGGCCAGGAAGTGCTGGAAAAACTTTAGATCTTTGTATTTGTTGCATTTGTTGTAGAAACAATCATTTAATGAGTCCTTACAAACAAAATTTTGAGACATACCTTTACCAATTTTAATTTTAGACAACAGTAAATGATCAACTTTCACCAAGGAATCCAAAGCAAATCGCATATTTTTGAGGTAAGTACAAACACATACATTATGAGGCAAATTTGCGATAGATCGAACGTTTACTGGTCGTAGTTCACAAAACCTGCTTAATCCAATCTTGACATCTAAGTGATCATGTTTAAAAAGCTGGTACACTTCTTTCATGGTTAAAAGAAGGTGACGAACTTGGATCTTAATCTTCTTTCCATTTTCAATTACTGATACAAAGTCCCTAACATTTGAAGACAGTCGACTAATGTCATCTTTGCAGTAGAACCTTTTTACTTTTATTTCTACTTCAGTTAAAGCTGGATTATTCACGCTATTTAATGGGAGTAGTTTCTTTGTTGAATGATCCATTCAGCAATATGGCTAGGACTTTGAAACGTTGTGCGGGATCTTTGGGCAATGATTTTTGGACTTTCTTGAGCAATTTCCCTTTTGTTTGAACACTCATAATGGTAGAAAAATTAACTGTTTCTGCAGAATCTTTCTTTTTGATTCGATACTTTTGGACTCTTTCCTTTATTTTTTCTTTTTCTTTCATTTTTTTTTCCGGATCTTGTTTTATTCATTGATGATGAGCTTTTTGGTGATCAGCATTCATATATTTTTTCTGTTCGAAATCACGCTGACGATAAGCAGCTTGATAAGTTTTAACTCTCTGTTTAGAACTTTTAGCCATTTTAAAATGCAAAGCAAATTTTGCTTAGTTTTGCTTAAATAACTTTTAATTAATTAAAACTTATTGACGTATAAAGAATAAAAAAAAAACCTTTAGGGAATTGCGATGTAAAATAGTTTTCGTCTTTATAAACAACATATTCAAAATTAAAATGTGCCTTAACTAAGCATCATTATTCAAAAATCTTAATGTATAAATATAAGATTTAATATACTTACGCATATAATATTACAAAATTTAAGTTTTCAAATTAAATTTTAGAAAAAACAAAACTTGATCATGTTTTTGTTAACTTACGTTACATGAAAATTGCAAAAGTTATTTTATTATTTTTTTGAAATATATTTATTTTTTAAAGAAAAAAATCTGACCAACAAGAAATTGAACATCTTAGCTCCATTATCACTTTAAAGTATTTCGAAATATACAAAAAAAATCATGGGTAAAATAACATTTTACAATGGTACTTTTTTAACATGCATCAATGAGAAAAACTGTAACTTTCGGAACCATAAAAATGACTTAAATACATTCATTTTAGAACTAAAGGTATATTTTAAATAAACTTTCATGTGTCTACATCAATATTCATTTGTTCAAAACTGACAAAAAAGAGTTTAAAATTTGACTACTTTTTTAGTTTCTGCCGTGGAATTGCCCATATATATATATATATATATATATATATATATATATATATATATATATATATATATATATATATATATATATATATATATATATATATATATATATATATATATATATATATGTATATATATATATATATATATATATATATATATATATATATATATATATATATATAAAAATTGGCAAAAACAGTTTTACTGCAATAATTGTACCGCAGTCAGAAAGAACTTACATTAAATTTATCCTAATATCAGAAGAAAAAAGAAACTGAGATAAAAAGAAATTGGAAAAATTCAAAGAAACTGGAGAGATAGAAAGAAACTGAGGAGATAAAAAGTAACTGGAGAAACAAAAAGAAAACTAAACCATTGTGTCAACTTTAGGTGAGATGTTCTACACATAGTTGTAAGTAGAATATAAAAACTTATGATGTTACACACAGTTGTGTGTAGATGTTACAGTTGTGTGTAGATTGTAAAAAGAAGAGTAGTTTCACCAACAGTATAATAGTAAATTGTAATGCACCAATTTTACCTTTAAAGTAATTTGATGAATTTCAGTAAATATTACCTTTTTATAAATTTTTAATAACACCAACAAATCTTAATCTGTCTCTAGAGTTAGTTAGTAAAGCCAAGTTAAAACTAAATGCCAAAAACGATGAATGATAAATTAAGAAAAAGCGGACAAAAGAGATTTCACCTAAACCTGAAAATCAGATTTAATTATATAAGTAATAAATGACATTTCTCCACATGATTCAGTGATTACATTGTTTGTGATTTGTATTTGTGATTACATTGATTCAGTGATTACACAAATTAGCATTTCATACTGCATTGTTGCTGCATTCAAATTAGCAGCCAAAGCTTTTTTTTTTAAAAAAGATTCAACTCTTCTCATAGCTGAAGAAATTTTTAAGTTTCTAGCATTATAAAAAAAAAAAAAAAAAATCAAAGCTTTGTAATTTTATAAAGAGTATTACAATAACAATGGTTAATGCTGTTGAGATAAAGCGCATCATCTATGACAAGTGGTATACATTAATTAACAAATAATTTAATTCAGTTTCTAAACAATAAAGCGTTAATCATAAGCTTTCTTGATATTTCTCTTGTTTTTATTAAATTTTAAGTCAAGTTTGATTTAAAGCTGTTAACTGATATATATTGAATGACTTCTCCTGGTAGACTATTCTATTCATCAACAACTCTGCTGAAAAAATATTGCCTTCGCATTTCTAACCAATTCAGGTTTCATTTGATATTTTGCGCCTCTAATGTTAGATACTGGACCTGATGTGCAAATAAAGTTCATTGTTTGATTTGTTTAATATCAATGAATTCAATATCTTTAAATATCTTGAATTGCTGGATCAAGTCGCCTCTTAGCCGTCTAGTCTCCAAAGTTGTCAAACCCAAAATTTCCAATATTTATTTGTATTCAAGATGTCTTAGTTCTAGTATCATTTTGGTTGCTCTTTGTTGAATTTTCTCTAGTTCATTGATATTTTTTGTATAATACGGACTTTATGTTTGAATTGAAAACTCTAAATTTGGTCTAACATAAGTAAAATACAGTATAATTTTGAGATGATTTGAAAAGTGATAAGAAAACTATTTAAATAGAGGCAGATATCTTTTTAAAACTGAATGCTAGTCTGATTACAATGAGGATGAAAAAATGGCTGAAACCTTGTTGTTTAGATTTATTCTTATAATAATACCAGAAAATACCAACCAGATAAATTATAATTTATTAAAAATTTGAAAAATAGTTGAAAATCTACCGTCACCATTGTCTAAAAAACAATTGAAACCATCTTCCAATAAATAACTGAAAATCTAGAACTTTTGCATTAAAGAAATCCATCATTCCAACAATTATTGACTCAAAGTAGATCTTTTCTGCTAATAGATTTTTTGCAATAAAAATTCAAGCCAGAATGTGAACAATTAATTGATAGGGGAGACCAGGGTTAATAGGAACGTTTTTTTCATTTGTGAACTTGTGGCCAAAATGCAAATATTTTTTGAAATTTGTTTATTGCCTTAATACTACTTACTAAAGCACACAATATTCACAAATAATGATTAAATTTAGTTATGTAGTTTTTAATATATCTTTGATTAGAGAGCTGTATTTTAGTTCTTGAAACCTTCCTTTCTTGTTTGTAATAATAAACTGCTCAATAGTCAGCGCAAAAGTTCAATGTTTTAACTAACCCCGTGTTTTGACTAACACAGTGTTCTAACCCCGGTTTCCCCTACATGTTTACTTTTTTTTTTTTTATATCTGAAATAAAATTCAAGAGTAACTGTTACTTCATTTTTTTAAAGATTACTTATTATTTCATTCATAAGCTTTTTGACCAAATAGCTAGTTAACAAGTAACAATTAGCTTTTTGACCAAATATAGCTAAATTGACAGATTTTACTGATAAATTTTGATTTTTGTTTTTGACCATTTTAATTGGTGAATTTAATTCAACTCAATTAAAGCTCATTCCTAATTAGAAAAGATGTCTGACAAAAAGTGAAAAGTATCATATTTTATTGCTTGATATATATCCAATTAAAAATTTTAAATATCGAATACTCTTGTCACTAGTCTTACAAATGCACATAAAATGCAACAGGTTAGGAATAAAAAAGGCATAAAAAAGAAAAAATTGAATGAAAAGTATGAAAAGAATAAAAACGAATAAAATTAAATTCATCATATTTATCATATTTAATTAAAATTATCATATTTTGTTGCTTGATATACATCGAATTTAAAATTTTAAAGTGGAATACTCTTATATCATTAGTCTTTCTAATTACATAAAATGCTACAAGTAGAAGCAAAACAATAGAGTATTAAATACAGCCATCAAAATGTGTTGTTTGTTTCTGTTGGTAATCTATAATTTTGAAGCTTTCCACGAATAAATCAATACAATAAAACTGATAATAGGTCAACATTTGATACTCATTGATACCTATATGTTTATAGAAAAGAAAAAAAAAATTTGCTTGGTAAACATCATTTATTTAAAATTGCATACCTGTTGAATAGAACTCCTCAATAAAGGAAAGTTTAAACTTTTGATATCACCTCTGTAAAAGAATGGTATTATCTCTCTGTCAATCAATGCTTTACCAAAAATGACATTTTCATAAAGACGTCTTTGAATTGTTTCTAAGTTATGCTCAATTTTTGGAGCTTTTCCAATACCAAGAGAATAATCACAGTTCAAAAGCACTAATGGAAATAGGTCACGTTTCTGTTCATAACTTATTATGTCTGTTTCTTTTAACTGTAATATAGGAACATGTTGAAAAACATATGCAGGGTTCATCATACGACACTCTTCCAAAAATTCATTTTGCTGGAAAGCAAGAAAATCAATAAGCATCGAAGCACACAACCCATGATCAGAACGCGCAGCAATAAAGTATGCTAAACTACACTTGTTGTCAAGTTTAATTGAAGGTAAATTTGGTTCCAATCTTTTCTCTCTCTCTAATAACAAAAAAAAAAAAAAAAATTATAAATAAATTAATCGAAAAAAATCAAATATAAAACTATAAAAAGGAATCATGACTTGAATGAAAATAGAAAGATAAATCTTGTAAGAAAAGAAAGTTCATACTAAAATCATTGAGTATGAAAAATTTTAATTTTGTGTGCAATTGAGAGCTAAAAACTAATGAAAAAAAGTAGCATAGAAAAAAATGATTGAAAAAATTACAACATTAAGTGAAAATTTATTGCCAAAGAAGCAAAGTTATTGTAGTTATACTTTTTAATAATACTTTAGTTAAGAATGTGAAGGTATTATTTCATTTGTAAAAGCAAACCTGCCAAAAAATTTATGAACAGATAGTTTTAAGCATATTACATTACTTGGCGCTAAAAGAATCTAAAATGTTTCTAATCCCATGGTCTATGGTTTTTCTATTTTTTGTTTCACCTTGCCAGAATCAAGACCCTACCGGACCTAAACTAACACAAGACCATGATAACAAACTGTATTTAACGGAATGCCAAAACTATTAAAATAAACTGACTTGATAAAAATAAGGATCTTTTATTAAATAGCATACCTTTATAACAGTGAAAAAAAAAAAAAAAAAAAAAAAATGCGCACTTTGGAATCAAAACAACAACATTAAATTAATTGCACCACACAATTGTACCACACAATGTTTCTTTAATTTTTTTGCTATTACAAGCTAATTTCATGTTTTGATAGGAGATGAAGATGTAATAAAAAACGAAAAACTTTAAAATTCATTAACTTAAATATAAAAACCTATACAAAAAGTGAAATATCAAAGTTTTGTTCAATTATGGTTTTAAATGTACACAGTATCATACTTTGAATATGTCATTGATATATATGCTATTTAAACAAAATTAATCTTCTAAATTGATTATATATGCTATTTAAGCAAAATTGAGCTTCTAGGTAAAAAGCAAAAATCAACATCAACTTAAGAAAATTTAAACTGTATAAAGTTGAACTAACCTGTAAGAAGGCCACGAGCATGGTTCCATGTTTTAATGAAGCATTTGATAAGTTTGTCAACTTTTTTTCCTATTCCTAAATTTAAAATAAAACTAAATACAAAACCAAAAGCAAAAAGTAACAATTGATATTTTATAATTTAAATTTATTTCAATATACTATGTATAATTTAAACTTACACTACCATTAAGTTATCTGGTCTTCACTTAGTACCTAGTACATAGTACTTAGTACCTAGTACTTGGTACTTTGTATTAGAAAGTACTTATTACTACTTACATGCACTAATACTTAGCGTGTTTAAAGTGATTTACCATACAGTGTGATATAAAATAAAAATCATTTAACTTTTCAACTCACAACTTTTTTAACAACTAAAATTTAATGATACCTGGTTTACTTGCATTAATATCAGATAAAAACTCTACAACAGTTTTATCAACAGCAGTTTTTTTGTCAAGTTTGTAGTTAAACTCATGTTGCAAAATTTTCTGAAGCTCTAATATAAGTGGCAATTCTTTTATCATGCTAAGTACTGATTCCTAAAGTTAAAAGTTAATATTTTATACATATAAAGTAAATTCATTATTTAAGCTCTTCCATTTTTGTATAAATAAAACAAGACCATGTGCTATAGATTTATAAAAGATAAACAGCTGTGTTAAGTTGGTGTGTTAAGTGGTTGTGTCAAGTTGATGTGTTAGGGAAACAAAAAAGTAAAAATATTTAGTTAAAACAACTTGGTTGCAAACAATTCCAAGCAATTTATTTTGTCATATAAAAGATCACTCTTTAACCAAAAGTTGCAGGAAATTAAGACTTTGCAACATTGTTGTTCAAAATGTTGAAAACTAAAACACTTATGACATTTTGATGATCAATTCTTATTTAACCTTAAATCAAAGATTATACTTAATAGATAGATTTTACGTGACACATATTTTCATATAGATTTTACTTAAATAACACAAAATATCAAATTATAGAAAGTATTTTAGTACTCCTAACTTAATAGTGGTTGATTGCAGCCTTGTTGGGAGTGAATTATAATTGCACAAATTGGAGAACTTTTTGGAGTGATGGAGATTTTGATAATCAAAATATAAGTTTTTGGATTCAAAATGAGATTATTTATTAACATATAAAACTAATTCAAATTCATGGAATCAACAACATTTTTGAAAGTAACACACAAAAACTCAAATAATTAGCTAATTTATTATGCAGAAAAAAAGGAAAAAATTGCATTTTGTCAAAAATCATAAAAATATTTTTTGCAGATTTTTACATTTTTAAATTTCTTTTAACAATTAAAGGTAAACTTAATCATAAATCTAAAACATTTAAAATTTTAATCTAAAACTAAAAATGTAAACATTAAACACCTGTTCTAAAAACTTCACAAGAATCAATATGTCTTTAGCACCACCACCTGCTACTTTCAGTTGAACTGCAACTTTTAGACTTTCAACCGATACTGATTGTCTGTAAAGCCAAAGTTGTGGACTCATTACTGTAACATTTGACAAATCTAGTTCTGCATCTAGCTCAAATATTTTCCTCATCAATGGAGAGTCATTTATACAACGGTCTGCCATCAAAAATTTATTAAATTGTAAAAGCTCTTCATCCAATAACTGAAATAAATAGTTTATAAAGATCATATTTTATATAATATTTATAACATATTTATATAATAATATAGTTAAAGCCAAAGAGAAAAACAAATAATGAGAAAATATCAATTAAACAGAATAAAAAAATTACATTGAAAAAAGGTTGAATAAACTTTCGATCGAAAGCATTTTCATATTGATTTCTGATTTGCACACTTGTTAAATCAACCATCATTATGTTGTCTGAATATAAAAAATTATTTATTATAAAAAAAATTTATATAAATAATTTAAAAAAATGAATTCAGCTCCTGGAGGCCAGCGGGCCATTATAGTCAAGAAGGCAACAAATTTTATTTACTCTTAACTGTTATTATAACCCACTCTTGACAAGTTCTGAAGCAAAAACCCTGAAAAACAAGTTGAGAGCAATAATTCTAGGAAATTAGAGGGTCTGAAGTCATTTATTTGAAAAATAGACAAATTATTTTATTGATGACTCAAAAATTTATTCAAGTTAACTAATTATATTATTTTTACCATCTAATAACTAAATATTTTATTTTCTTTTGCTTGTTTAATGATACAATTACTACTTTAATGATACAATAACTGTTTGTCAACTAGAAAACAACTTTAAAAAACAATATTTTTATAACTGAAAATTTTTAAATAGTAAGTTGAATTATATCAAATTATATCAGAGTACATCAAAACAGTAAATTGTTAGAATCCTAAAATAAAAAAAACATAGCAATATTAATCCTTTGTGGACTGAACAAAAATTGGCTATATGTCTGAACACGAAATATCAAATTATGACCATTATTAGTTAAATGACTATAAAATATGAACTACTATTCACTTTTTTCAAGCATTACTTCAAAAACATTATTGAAAAATTTTCACTGCAAATATTAGTCTAAGTACAATAATGAGAATAAAATTTTATAGAATAAAAATCTGTAATGAACTGTGGGTACATTGATTGTAAATTTTATGTGAATTTAAGGAGCACTGCAAAATTAACCTAAACACAATTTTCTTGTACTACTTCTATGTTTTGCAAAGAGCTTGAATTCCATGGAGCTGCTGATCTACCCTGTCAACACCACCCATGTGCAAGTTGTAAGTCTTTAATGCCAATGGCTCCATGATATTACCCTCTCTGTCAGACTTTGCAGAATTAACCATCACTGGATAGTGGAAAAATGACAACATATATACAACTTTTTGTTTGTTACTACTTTTATCTTTTGCAGGCCAATATTTTCAGACTATCATTTTGTTTTCCATGTATATGGTTTTGTAAAAACAGTTTCTTTTTAAAGTTTCTTTTTCATAATATCTTTGCAGTAGAACTTATTGTTAACACAGATAGTTTCGCAAAGATAAGTCTTTTTAAACAAAAGATAAGTAGAAAGGTAGGGGCTT
Organism: Hydra vulgaris; assembly: GCF_038396675.1. Classification (NCBI taxonomy): domain Eukaryota; kingdom Metazoa; phylum Cnidaria; class Hydrozoa; order Anthoathecata; family Hydridae; genus Hydra; species Hydra vulgaris. Next base: position 17,054,023 of record NC_088934.1, on the reverse strand, counting down.
GTGTAATAGTTGGTTGTAAAAAGTATATGCCCTTTGTTTAAAAAAGGAATCATCAATTCTACTAGTATGCGTTCCTAGATAGGATTCCCTGTAGATTGTCATCTTCCGTTATCTTCAAAAAATCTGATATTATTAATTCATATAAATTGATATCAAACCGCGCTTATTTGGTTTTTATGTACTGGCAAAAATGGAGTCTAACATTGAATAACACCAGGGACTTGTCTACACTCAAATACTATCCTGGATTATACACTTTTCTGCAACAATCTCTGACAATGTTCAAGAAAGATCTAACCTTATGCAGTCAGTCTCGTGCAGGATTATTAGGATCATTGTTAGGGTCATCATTGTTGTGAAAATTTTAGGTCATTGTTGTTGTAAAAATTTGAGAATAATTATAAATTGGTCTTGATTTGTAATTTTGGAGAATATCGGTGTTCAATAAAGCTCATGAGTCAGCCAGTACATATTTAATTAAAGCTTGTGAACAATACCCATCGATATCACTAGTCCTAAAAATGTTTTTAACTCAACAACTGATATAGGATTCCAATTCTTTATATAAAAGTTTATAGCTTTGTCTGGATTATCTTTCAGAAAATCTCTTACATAACAATTAGTCTCACCTAAAGTTGATTTAAGAATAGTATTTGTCAAGTAGAGATCAAAAAAGTCAAGTGTTTTCTAATCTTAATCTAGCATTTAAACCTTGAGATGATATAAACTCAAATGCTTTATCTTCATTCTCTTTGTTATCAACTTCAATATGTTCTCAGGCCAGTTGTAAATCAGTTTGGTTGGCAAAATTGACTTGTTGACATGCTTGACCAGCTTGAAGGCAAACATGGTTGCAACAAAAAAGCCCATCACCACAAGTAGAAACAGGAACCTGCTTTCTACTAGCAGATGTACAAGTGGTTGTACCACAACTGTTTTGGATCATGAGTTGGACAGGAATAAATTGAACAGAACAACCTCCACGTGTACGTACAGCATGTGTGTGTCTTCCACCACAAGTTTTCAGACATCTCTGCAGAGGTTGCAATACTTCTGTTGATGAATGAGAGAGTTCACTTTCAATTTTAAACTCAATAAAAGTTTCAATAACACCGCTGCTATCAGTTTCTATATTAGTGCTGATAATAATATCTTTATTAAATTTAAGTAAACTTTGTCCTTGTTTTTATTCTAAATTTTTAATATTTTTTGGAGCAAAATCTACAAAATCTTCTTCTTCATATTCTATAATGCTCTGAGAGTCACTAATTTTATTACTATCAGGAACATCACTTTTCATCACTTTCTGCATCACTACTATTAAATAAAATATCTAAAATCTTGTTCATACCTGTATAGTTTTTTTTTGGAAGACATTTTTTTACAAAACTATATTGCAAATGATCTAGAAATGGAATTAACATACTGTTTGAAGTAAAATTCACTAAATTTAACAGCTAATAAGATTTCAATTTACTAAACATCTGATACAGCTGATAAGATTCTGATATATTAAACATCTTATACCAAATAAAAAGTTAGTAAAGTTAGGAATTATTGGTGACCCGGGTCAGTCATCATATAGAAACGATTTTCGTGACCCGCAAAGCAGGTCATATGTCACAAAAAGATTAAATAGGTAAACCTGTGGATGTTTTTGAATTTTGTGTGTAAAAAAAAGTAGCTGTGTAAAAAGTAGTGTGTGTAAAAAAAACTTAGCAAGTGATGTCGCTAACATGCCTCATTCTGGAGGATTTGTTAATCATGTTGAAGTTTGGTAATTAAGGAAAAAAGAAAATACAATTTAATAGTAAAACAAAAATATACCTGGTTCATCATTTAATAGCAGGTGTTTAAAAAAAGTGTGAATTGCAGAGTTTGTATCATCGTTATTCTTTGCTATTCTATTAGACAATAGAGCAAGATCTTTTTCAATGTGCTGTATTAGAAACATTTGCATTGTATCTGAATTTACTTCTGGATGCACCAACCTCACAACATGCTAGTATTAATGAGAGTTTTAGAATTTATTTGATAGATTATAGAGAAAAAATTTCAGAAAAAATTATAAATACCTCTACATGACCTGTCAATGTTGCAACAAGCAATGAAAGATGCACTAATAAATTTTGAAGTGTAACAGACAAAGGTGTCAATTCACGCTGTGGAATAGAAAAGTTTGAGCGTTCTGAAGCTGGACCCAAACAATGACCAGGTTTTGTAGCATCAACTCTAATAAGTAAATCAAGATTTCTACACCCAATGAAAACAAAACAATTATCAAAGTATGACATCATCAGTGATGTTTTATGCGGATACATGCACACATAAATATACTATAATATATGCACACATGCACACACATTAATTTACTATATATATATATATATATATATATATATATATATATATATATATATATATATATATATATATATATATATATATATATATATATATTTGTGTGTAGGGAGGGGGGGGGGCAAATGTAATAAACAAATGTAAATTAAAAAACTTCATCTTTTCTCTTTCAGTAACTTCCAATTCTAATAATGGCTGTTTGCAGCCTTGTTGGAAGTGAAGATATTTAAAAAAAACAAAAAAACTCAATTAATGAAACATTCTAGAAACGTTTTTGGAGAAAATTTGACTGTTTTAAAAAATCTACAAAAATATAATATTATAAATATATAAGTATTTACTTTTGGTAAAAAAAGAAATTATTTTTTAATTATTTTATTTAATTTTTTACTATAAAATATAAGGAAACATAAATTATTTTTTATATTTATTCAAATAAATACCTATTAGAAATAATTTGATTTGTTGAAAGCAGTGTATGACTTTCTCCTCCGATTGCTAATCCACAATTTGGAACAGGACAAACATATGTTTGGTTAGGTCGACCACACTAAAAAAAGCTAATTGCATAAAATATTTTTACAAAAAAATCTGAAGAACTTTAAAAATAAAATGAAGTATAACATTTTGTCTTTGTCACTTATTCTTTTAAATAAACGTTATTCATATTTATTATGTTATATTATCTTATCTTTATTTACTATACAATTACTTTTACCTTTAAGTATGAAATTAAATATGAAATGAAATTATTAAAACATGAAATTAAGCTCTTACATTTGTTATTACATATGGGTGACCACGAGGACATGCTAAACAACATTTAAATAGATATAAAAATTATATATATATAAAAAATAATAATTGAAACAGCATTATATTTTAAACAAATAAGGTTACCATAAAATAGAAAAGAATTGCTGTTATCACTATGATTTAAGCCAAAAACATCCGATAAGTTATCATGTGGCATCGCTGGAAGAAACCATCCCTAATAAAAAGCAAAATCTATGCAACATTTTTCAAAACAGACTTTGAAATAAGTGGTATGAACAATATTTACAATTTCATACTTGGTTAAAAATATTTCTCGATTTTACATAAAACATAAGTTGGTAAACAAAGTAAATAATAAAAAAATAAATAATAATAATAAAATTTAAAAAAGATAATGCTTAGGAAATAAATATAATTGAAATATCAAGAAGGTTATGACCAAGGAGATCAACTTTTTACAGTCATCAACATTATTATATAAAAAAAATAAATTATATTTTCTTCATTTATAGACACATTTTAAAAATGCTTGCATACTTTATTTTATCTTGGTGATTTTTTACACATTTAAAATGTGTATGATTTTTTTTGTAAACGCCATAACTCATTTGTAATTTATCCTAACTTATCCTGCAACTGATCCTTGGTTTGGATCTGTTAATAAACTTTAAAAATGTTTTATTTTTTTGATTATAATAAATTATTTCCTTAAACTCTTCCATCTTGTTTATCTCCTTAACATCATCTTTTTTATAAAATGAAATTATTTTAAAACATGTGTGTAATATTCTAACATAAACTTGTTGTGGGCGTGTGGCCAGCAGCAAAAAAAGATGTGTAGAAGGATTTCCAGAATTTATTACAACCCAGAAATGATATAAAATCGAAGAATATGATTCTAAAGTTGAAAAGCTTCTTATGGCAGATAAACATGTCTAAAGACAAATTTAACTAGTTATAGAATAGTAAAACTAAAAAAAAAAAGTAAAACTAAAAAAAGTTTTTCTTTACCTGTATTTTTATTTTATCTTTGAGAATTGCAAGGCTCTAAAGAAAAATAATAAATTTAGTTACAAATTTAAAAAATTACAAAAAGTGAAACAAAAAATTTATATTTTGTAATCATAATAAATAAAATTCCTTCCTACAGGAAGATTGGATAATCCTTTGAACAATGATAATTGAAGAAACATATTTGTTTTGTTCTCATCATCCTACAATATAAGGTAATTCATTTTTTTAAATTTATTCTATGTGTTTACTAATTATCTGTACTGTCGAATCAAAATAAGATGTTAATATTTATTAACAAAAAGTTTATTCATATCTTTACAATTTTACAGATATTTTGAGTAAAAAAGTAACAAATTCAATAAAACTTTACAATAGCAAAAAAGATAATCTTACTTCTTCCAGTTGAGTTATACCAAGCAGGTTATCTTCTAAAATACAAATAACTAAACGATCACGAACTTTCTTATAATGCTTGCCATACACCAAAAACTTGTCATAACTTGTCATATTGTTCTAAAAATTTAAAGCATTATGAAGCAACACAATTTACTACATGTCAGCAAAAATACTTTAGTATATTTAAGTCAAGAAAAAGTAAAAAAAAATTAAAATGAATAATGCAAAAAATAATTGTAAAAATGTGAGAAAGAAAAAAGATCTTTGTTTAAATCATAAGAAACCAAACTAAAGCTTACAACGTTTTCATCTTGATTAAGAAGCCAATCAACTTCAGGCTTCAACACAATCTCTTTCAAACCTTGAATACCATAATTTCGAACAATTTGCTTCAAGAAATAAAAATATGGCTGACTGTCTTTATACTTAAGAATAAATTTTGTTAGTAAGGCCAAAAAGCTATCAAAATTTCTTTTAACTTTTGTTTCGTTAAAAGTTCCTTCAAGAAACCAGGTACACAGTACTTGAGCTGATACTGTCAAAGTTATTCGCAATGCAGCAACACGTTCAAGTAATGAGACTTGTTTTAAAGATTCTCCAGGTATGACTAACTGAGCAAAATTATATCCAGCATCCAATTCATCTAATACATATTCAAGTAGAGCCGAGTTAATGACAGTATCCTTTATTAGCGTAGAAAAATCCAATTCCTTTTTATCCTTTATATAAAAATTTATGTATATATATATATATACCTATATATATATATACCTATATATACCTATATATATATATATATATATACCTATATATATATATATATATATATATGTATATGTGTATATGTATATATATATATATATATATATATATATATATATATATATATATATATATATATATATATATATATATGTATATGTGTATATGTATATATGCATATATAAGTACATACATACATAAATACCCAAATACATACATACACATATACATAAAAACTATATATATATATATATATATGCACTAACAGTTTTATATATGAGCCCATGAGATGCATAGTGGTATAAGTCACTTTTTTTAATGGCGGTATGAATGAGCCATCCTTTAAATGGAGGGCTCATCCATACTGGAGTGTTGGGAGACACAGAAGAAAAAACAGAAATCAAAAGGTTGTAAATGTCTTCTATAAGTGAAGATATTTATAACTTTTTTGTTGCTGCTTTTTCTTTAATTTTTTTTTGTCTTTTTTAATTAAAATTTTATTTGTTTTTCACCAATTAAACTTAAATATAGTTAAATTAATTCATCACCCAATTATCATAATATAATGATGCCACATTCTATTGTTAAAAATAATGAATTGGTAGTTTAAGTTATTGCTTTTAAAATTTACTATAAGCCAAGACAATATATTTAGCTATATAAATGCAATTTATTTATATCTCAATTTGATTTTTTATCTTTAATGTTTATACAGCAGTAGTTTGGCTCCTTAAAGCATTTGTTATTTTGCTTTTTAATTAAAATATTTTAAATCTGTGATGTCTTTTAAATTAAACTAAAGTTTACTAAAAGCCAACATGAAATAACGTCATCAAATAACACTGAAAAGCTGCATCATGACAGCAAATTAAGTATGACAACAGGTTACCGAAAAGCAGGTAAATTGTTTTCCAGTTTTTTTTTGTTTTTTTTTTTCCTTTTATGTCTACTTATCTGTTACAATTTTTATTTTAGGTTTGTCATACGACGCATTAATGCAATATAAAAGATCAAAGTTTACATATTTTTTTAAATTTGTTATACACAAGTTTGATTGCAAATTAAATTTTTTTTTGTTTGATATATATTTGTACTCAAATTAGCTTAGTTATTTTTAATAAATTTATTTAGTTGTATGCATTTAACATTTTCAAGACAATTTTCTTTTTTAAAGAAACATGTATCAAGGGGATACCAAAAAATTAATAACTCATGTATAATTTACGTTCACTTCATATTATAATATATATACGTTCACTTCATATTCACTTCATATATAATTAATCTTATTAATTAAAGTTCATGTTATGTTAAAAATATAACAAGAATTTAGATTTAGTTTTTTGTCAATTTAAATCATGAAGTTGATTTGTGTCAGTAAGTAAAAATGTATTGTGTTGAAGTTAGTAATGTCGAGGAAAATGATTCTGCTCTACACTGATATGACCTATGTCAGTTGTAAATTACTCAAATAATGTTAAATAATTGGTAAATTATTTTACCTCCACATATTTTTTATTTCAATTTTACAGATGGTTTAATTTTTTCAATCTGAAGGCGTTTTTCTAAAAGGGTATTAGTTAGGGTTTTGCAACTTTAAATTGTGGAAAATAATAGATTAATTATGTAACATACCAACCATAACTCATATTATGGGTTGCTTTCTGCTAGTATATACATTTATATATATACATTTATATATATATATATATATATATATATATATATATATATATATATATATATATATATATATATATATATATATATATATATATATATTTTAAAGAAAAAAATATGATTTTGATAAAATATATGGCTGTCGGAAATAGGAAAAATGAAGTCGGCAAGTCTAATCATAAAAGATAGAAACAAGGTCGACAATTTTTTGCCGACCTAAAACACTTTTAGGTCAGCAGTTAGGTTGGCATTGCCGAATGATAACCCTAATTCTGTGGGTTGGGCTGTATATTTTATTAAAGTCATATTTTTTCTATATACCATAAAAAAAGTTGTATTTTTTCATTAAAAAATTTTAATATACTTTGATCTATTTTATAAATATCGATCACTCTTTAACCGACAAAGAGTTGAAACTTATCTAACAAAATACAACACAACTCTCTCTTTTTTTTCTCTCTCTTTATATAAATATATATATATATATATATATATACATACATATATATATATATATATATATATATATATATATATATATATATATATATATATATATATATATATATATATATATATATATATATATATATATATATATATATATATATATATATATATATATATATATATATACATACATACAGTACTGTGAATAAGTTTTAGACCACTTGTATAATTAGACGTATTTACAATTTTTTTCCTATGAATTTTTTTTAAAGCGTACTTAAGTTTAATAATATATAAGAAAAGTTGAAAGGATATAATATTTTGAATAAATAAACGAAATTGATATGGAAACATAGAGATTTGTTTGTTTATTCATTAAATCGATGTGTCAAAACAACTAAATCCAAAACAGGATACTCGAAGATACTTACAGAAATTATTTAAAATTTCAGAGAAACTGGCTCCCTGAAAGATAGAAAGAAAAGCGGTAGACCTCCTTAGCTAACATAAGACATCAATAAATATTTAAAAACCTTATCTTTAAGAAATACAAAAAAAGCATCAACCGAGCTGGCAAAAGATATTAACACAGAAACTGGGAAAAATGTCAGCTCTTCTTTTATTTGACGGCACCTACTTAAATTGGGATTAAGAGGGTGTGTTGCAATTCAAAAACCATTATTAGGTGGTGGCAATAAAGAAAAACGACTTAAATATGCAAAACAACACAAAGACTGGGCCCAGGAAATGTTTAATTGGGTTCTGTACACCGATGAGTCCAAATTCTAAATTTTTGGAACAAAAGGACGCCAATATGTTTGAAGAAGAATTAAAGAAGCCTATCAGCCCGAGTGTTTAAACCCCACTATTAAACATAGAGGAGGCTCTTTCCAAGTTTGGGGCTGTTTATCTTCATCTGGAGTAGGTGATTTGATCAAAATAGGGGGGCGACTCACCGGGGAATGTTATGTGGATATCCTAAGACACCATGCTGTATCATCTGGAATGAGACTAATAGGTCATAACTTTATTCTGCAGCAGGACAAGGACCCAAAATATTGTTCCCGAGTGGCAAAAAATTATTTAAATGAAATGGCAGAGGAAGGAGTACTGGAATTGATGACCTGGCCTCCTCAGAGTCCAGTTTTGAATATAATTGAGCATATTTGGAATTACCTGGACAGAATAAGGTTGAACATGCTCCCTGAAATGCTGAAGAATGTTTTGAAGTACTTCAAAGAGAATGGCACAACATACCCCAGGATTTTATAACTAATTTGTATGAATCTATTCCCCAGCGAATATTGGCTGGGATTGAGGCAAAAGGAGGGCACAGTAAATATTAAGAGTTTTTTTATGAAGTTTGACATTAAAAAGTTTGTAATTGTTCCATATTTTGTGTGAAATACATGTGTTTTAATAAGTTTATAATTTAGAACTACTAACTTAAATATTAGAGAAGAATTCTCCGGGATTTTTTGAAAAAATTCAAGTGGTCTAAATCTTATTTACGGTACTGTATATGTAACATGTATAAATGTGTATATATAACTATATACATACAGTGAAAAACTTAAGTTCCATCTAGTGACATTTAATACTTATAACTTATCTAAAAAATGATTTTGAACAACTATATAAAACCCTTATAGTATGGTTTAGAAGATTGCCAGTGCAGCTCAAAAAAAAAAAAAAAATTATTAAATATTATTAAACTAATAAAACTAATATAAATCAAACAATTAATCAAATCAAACAATTATCAAATCTTAAGAAAACTAATGAAACAATTTGCTAGGTGATGAAAAGCTAGTTGATGTTAGTCAAATTACTGTGACACAAAAATTAGATGGTGAATAACTTTTTGGCGCCATAATTAAATGAATAAATAAATGAACATATATATATATATATATATATATATATATATATATATATATATATATATATATATATATATATATATATATATATATATATATATATATATATATATATATATTCATATTATATATGGAGCCAACAAATTATGCACCATGTAGCTTTTGTGTAACAGTAACAAGAGATGCATGAAACCATGTCCATCTCATTACACACTGCTCAATTGTACTCTGCTTGCCCAAAATGCCCTAAATACTACTAAAGACCTTTAGGGTTTCTTTTTTTCTACTTTTAGATATCTACACCAAAGAAACATAACTGATAACATATTTTGTATATTATATTAAAAAAACCAACCTCCATGCAATATATAAAAAGTTTTGCAACTTCAAGAAGCTGACTTTGATCAATATGTGAAAATAGCATAGCTAAATGGTGACTGAGATATTTTTGGACCTCATTGTAATTCCTAAAAAAAGAAAAATGTTTTAGGAAAACATTCAATAGCCTGGGTAGAAAAATCTAAAGGAGAATACGTTTTTATAGTTGCTAAAATTAATCAAAACTGATTTTATTCCGAGGCTAAAGGACTAAAAGATTGTTGACTGTAAATAATAAATTATAAATACAAAAAACAAATTGTAAATTGGAATAACAAATATATATGACATTTTTGGGGCTGATAAATAGTTTTAATATTTCTTAACTTGGCAACCAGTTTTATGTTTTATTCAACTTTTAATTATTCATATCAGTTAACAACAGCATAACTTAATCTCAAATCTGAACACATGGAACATAAAAAAACAAACCTTTGTAGAAGTTGTTGGAGTAAAAATGAACGAATAACAGGAGTTGGATCAAGTGCATAATCTGGTATTGGTGAAAATACTTTAGTGGTTTTGGAAGAAAAAACATAATCCAGAATATTTTTAATGACATTTGTATCCACTCTATCAAAATCTTTTCTTGAAAAGCAAAACTCAGCAACAACTTCAGCATAAAATGAAATGCATCGCTTCTTGAATTCTTCTTTTTCGAAAACCATATGTCTAAAAAAAATAAAAAAAAGGTAAACACTTTTATTTCTGAAAATGGAAATGTCCAACACAACAGCAATATTGGGAATTTTATAGATAAATAAAATGACAGATCTACTGTTGCTAAACTGACAACAATCTGCACTTTTTTCCAATACAACTAAAAACATTTTCTGTGACAGTTTCTGCAGCTTTTTTAGTTGGAGTAGATCTGAAAGTTCAACAGCCCTAGACTAAAGTGTTGGCTTTTAATGAATATTAATATCTATGAATCTATAAGTTTTTCAAAGATTTAACATTCCTATATTTCTTGCTCCGACACAGAAATATATATATAAATGTGTATGTATATATATACATATATACATACATACATATATATATATATATATATATATATATATATATATATATATATATATATATATATATATATATATATATATATATATATATATATATATATATATATATATATATATATGTAAATTATGTGAGTGTATTTTACAAATAGAGTGCTCAATGTTCTTAAAGAACAGAGCAATAATAAATTAGTAAAAAACACTTATCTAACTTTTATCTTCTACTTGAAGTTTCACCATTGCTGGATCATCAGGAAGAGTTCAAGATCAAGAGGAAGAGTAACTCTTCCTGATGATCCAGCAATGGTGAAACTTCAAGTAGAAGATAAAAGTTAGATAAGTGTTTTTTACTAATTTATATATATATATATATATATATATATATATATATATATATATATATATATATATGTATATATATATATATATATATATATATATATATATATATATATATATATATATATATATATATATATATATATATATATATATATATATATACAGTCATGGACAAAAGTTTGCGACCACTGCGATTTTCACATATTTTTTAATGTATTCTACTCTGAATTGCTTTTGGGCTACTTTAGTGCTACAATTTTGTACCAATTTGTGCTAATTGTCAATTAGAGTCTAAAATTGATGTTTACATGTTTATTTTCAGATATAACTGAAATATTTTGGAACATTTTATATTACGGAGGCCTTATTTGAAGCAGTACTAGTTAAAATGGTACGTGGTAAAGAACTGACATCTGAAAAGCAAGCTCAGATCGTTATTTTGTACAAAAAGAACATTTCTATAAGACAGATAGCCAAAAAGCTCGGTATTTCACATTCCACTGTTGTAGCTACTGTAAAGAGAAATCAAGAGCTAAAAAGTTTTAAATCCTGTTCACGCGCTGGGCGCCCGAAGGTTACAAGCAACCGTTTGGATAATGCTATAATAAAGGCAGCAAAAAAATCACCAAGAGCATCCTCAAATGCCATTAGAGGCAAACTGCCTGGATCACCATCCAAGAAACCAAACAGTCGAACAATATGCAGACGATTATTTGATGCAGGCTTGAAATCTTACCGACCAGCACAGAAGCCGAAGCTTTCACCAAAGAATATTCGCAATCGCATAGCGTTTTGTCAGAAGTACAGGCAGTGAACACCAGCCCAGTGGAAACAAGTGATGTTTTCAGATGAGACAACATTCACGCTATTCTACTCATTTTGTAGAGATGTCAGACACCCACCAAATCAGAGGCATAACCCAAAGTACGTTATACCAACAGTCAAACAAGCTCCAAAAGTTATGGTTTTGGGGGGCAGACTCTGGTAGCGGTCGTGCCGGCATTTGGATTATGCCTAAAAATACAATGATCAATGGTGCTGTTTACTTAAGTATACTGATGGATAAGCTGCCACCATTTGTACCAATACATGGCATCACTCATTTCCAGCATGATGGCACACCTTGTCATGGTACCAAGGCTGTTAAGGACTGGCTGCATTCTGAAAACAGCCCGCTACTGGAACCTTGGCCAGGCAACAGTCCAGATCTCAATATCATTGAGAATGTTTGGACTGTAATGAAGCAGAAGATTGCTGCACATAGCCCAAGTTCTGAAGATGACCTCATCAACTGGATTAAACGCGTGTGGGTGCAGGAAATTACGCCGGACTATTGCAAGAAACTGTGTGAATCGATGCCAGGACATATTGAAAATATTCTCAAAAATAAAGGATTTCATTGTAAATACTAAAATATGAATAGACATGCTGTTTAACCTGTATAGTGTGAATAAACATTCGAAATATATGTACTGATTTATAATTTACTACCTGTTTTTCTAAACTTTGAGTGTTTTTTGTAAAAAATTGCATATATATGTTCTTCTCAATTAATTTATAAATAAAGTAGTATGCCTGTCAATAAAAAGAAACCAATGTTACAGCCCCTCAAAGCAAAAGCAGATTAATCATTGCAGGCACTCAAACGCTTCAATAAAAATAGTTTAATTTATAATAGTAAAGGACCAATGGAATGTTTAGGAACAAGTATTTAAAGAACTGTTCCTAATCAGGTTATAACCAGAAAGGTTATTATCATTAATGATTGAGGTTTTTATTATGTTATTTCCAACATAACAAAATTTTAAAACTCTATGGAAATAGGATGAATATAATTATGATTAAATAGATTATAAACTTCATTTTTAAATTTTAACTAATACTTTTTGAGTATACACTATAATTTTTCAGTAACCCTAAAGTTATAGTGCTGAAGTATATGCTGTAAAAAAAAAAAAAATTGTAAATATAAATAATAAAAAATAAAATATTATCTTACTTGATGCTTATCATAAATATGTTTTGTTTAAACAAAAAATTTTGTAAATTGTAAATATACATATTTTCTTAAATATTGTAAATGTAAACAGTGCTTCCAAAAAATATTAGAGCACTCATATTTTTTTTACTTAAGTGAACTTCAAATGAGTGTAATTCAAAAACAATAAAAGATTGATTGATAATTTTTTTTAACATATTCATGAAATAAAGCAGAAATACTAATTGTCAAATATATAAAAGATATTTTTTATGATTATCTTGAATTTAATTAGAATACAATAAGAGTGATAAAAAGAATAATAAAAAAGTGTGCAAAAGTATTAGCGCAATTACAGTTTTTCAAAGATTCTAAGAAAGTTTAATATTTTATGTGACCACCTTTGTTTTTAAGGCATGTCAAGACTATAAACGACATAGAATCTATGAATTTTCTGATTAATTCTTGTGGCATGGTATACCACAACTCTTGCATTTGCATTTTGAGCTGCACCAAGTCAGTAGGCTTGTTTTTTTGTAACTTGCAGTCCATCCAACTCCAAAGATTCTAAATAAGATTTAAAGCAGGTGAGCAAGCGGGCTAAGACATTAGATTCAACCATTTTTCTTTCATTTATTGCTTTATTGAGCATGCTGTGTGGCAAGGAGAGTTATCTTGTTGAAATTGCCAGGTGGAGTCAGCCTTGAAAACCTCTATTGATGGCTTTAAATAATCTTTTAAAATCTCTCTATATCGATGTTGATTAAGGTGATCGTGTAAAGATGCGCCAGTCCATTGCTAGATCCAGCAATGCAGCCCCAAATGCCAATTGAACTTACTCCTACTTGAACTCTTGACATGATAAAACGAGGATTATATTTTTCATTTTTGCATCTCCTCACGACAACCCTTTTCTTGAAATTAATAAGTTTAAAATTTGACTCGTCTGAGAAAATTACTTTTCTCCATTGCTCTACAGT
>NC_088934.1:16965000-17035000 GCF_038396675.1 Hydra vulgaris | reverse complement strand
TTCATAATATTATCAATATCTTGTTGTAATTTGTTTATGCGAATATCTTCATCCGATTTAAAAATATTTATAATTTTGCTATCATCTGCATATAATTTGATATTATTTTTTAATGTGTCTGGCAGATCGTTTATAAAAATAAGAAATAGAAGAGGCCCGAGGACAGAACCTTGTGGAACTCCACTCTCGACTGTTAGCCATTTTGATACACAATCCCCTAAAATTACTCGTTGCTTTCTATTATGTAAATAGGCTTCTATCCAATTTAGAATTACTCCATAAATACCATATGATTTTAACTTTAACATCAATCGCATATGAGGTACTTTATCAAAAGCTTTTGAGAAATCTGTATACAACATATCAACACACCAGCCATTCTCAATAGCATCAAATAAAATATCTTGTGTTTCTAGTAGATTAGTAGTACAGCTTTTGTTCTTTCGAAAACCATGTTGGTTACTATTTAATAAATTGTTTGTTAACATGTAATCCATTATTTTGTCACCTAAGATTGATTCAAGAATTTTGCATGGTATTGACGTTAATGAAATTGGTCTATTGTTTGCAGGATCATTTTTATCTCCATTCTTGTATAGTGGTGTTACATTTGCCATTTTCCATATGAGTGGAATTTGTTCTTCTTTTAAGGATCTTTTGAATAGTAACTCTAGAGGTTTGCAAAAACTATTTTGACATTTTTTTAATACATATGAACTTACACCATCTGCTCCTAATGCTTTATTGACATTTAGTTCACTTAGTTTAATTCGAACGACGCCTTGAGTTATTACTGAGTCTATATCTAATTCTAAAATCTTGCTTGTTTTTACTGTAATGTTAGGAAAATTTGTTGGATCTTCTATAACAAATACTGAATGAAAGTTTTCATTGAGGATATTAGCAATATTATCACGATTTGTTTGTAAAGAACCATTTTTATCTGTTATTATATTAATGCCTAATTTTATTTTTCTGTTTGAATTAACATATGCATAAAATAGTTTTGGATTTTCTTTTGATGACTCAGCTATTTTTTTTTCATAATTTATTCTTTTTGATTTAACTAGATTTTTTATTGTTTTGTTGATTAAAAAATATTGGACTTTACATTAAACAACACTTCAAAGTCTAATGTTTTAATTTGAAATATTTTATCAAAACCAATAAAACAATATGAAAAAAATAAAATATTAATAAAAAATAAAAAAATCACTTAAAACAAAAAATATTGGAACTATTAGGTTATTAAAAATATCATTGAGATATGATTCATAAGCATTAAATAATTGAAACATTTTAAAAATTGTAATATTGAAATAAGTCTGAACAATGAGTGTATTGTATGTAATGAATTTCTTATATTTGTATGTAATATCAAATTCAACTTTTTTAAATATGATATTAAATTCATTTTAATATAATATCTAAGCAAAAAAACCTACTGCAATTTTTTCACCATTTCTTTTGTTGCATTATTGCATTTACTTTTGATAACAGCCTCAAAAACACAATTGATCAACACTTTTGTTTTTCTAATTTCCTCAATGACACCAGGACAGAAGCGTTTAGAAGCAAGATGAGATAGAAAATGATTCATTAAATGAACATCTATATCCTTGAATATTATAAAGAATAAAAGCTATATGCATGCATACATATATAAATATATTATATATATATATATATAAATATATATATATATATATATATATATATATATATATATATATATATATATATATATATATATATATATATATATATATATATTTCAAAATACAAAAACAACATGTTTTAAACTAATTTCTATTTCTTTCTTCACATGAAAATCAAAAATTAATCAATCAAATAATCTAAAAAAAATTTGTTTATTAAAAGAAAAAACCATTTATATAAAACAGATAATCAATTACAAAAATTCTCTTTTTATATAATGAGATAATTATGATAAATGTTTTTCATAATTAAGCAGCAATTATGAATCCTTGGTAAAATGCTTTTTTCGAAAGGGCAAATTTTTAAAAAAAACATTTTTGAGAATGCTTATCTTATTTATTGTTGTACATTTAAAATCAAATATTTTATATGAAAATTTGTAGTATTTTAAAAATAGCAACATATTTTCTACTTGGTCTTCATGCATTTTTGACAAAGCTTTCAAAGATTACAACCATGTCATTGCCAGTCTTTATAAAATAGAATATGTTACCAGCAAAGGTTGGTATAATCCAGAATGCACTAAACAAGTGTGTATCTGGAATAAATTTTCTCAAAAAATATCACACCATGTTTAACAACGGACCTAGTTGTTACAAAAAAAATAGCAAACAATGCTGCAAATTATATTATTAAGGAAATTAGATGAAGAAAAGTATAGCAGTATAGAATTTGATTCAAGAATCGAAAGTCTTTGCAACTTTAATTAACATTTATTTGATACTTTTTAAACAACATTTACATATCTTCTACTGTATTTAAATCAAAAGATAAAACGTTTAATGAAAATATTGATAGCATTCCTGATCTTGGGGAGTCATCTTATAAAATGTTTTCTAACCATCCTAACACTGACAAACTTGGAAAAATATTAAAAATAAATAAATGGTATTGACAGATGAAATGATAAAAAATATAAAATATAACACAAGAGATCATTCCAAAAACAATACCTGGTTTTAAATGAGAAAGGGAAGAATAACTGCATCCAAACATCACAATATATAAACCAAATATATTAACACTTATTCTAGAAATACCAGTTCTAAGAGGCCTAAAACAACTTTTTTTGTTTTTATTATTTATATTTTATATGATATATCTTCATAAAAAAGAAAAACCTATTACTACTTCTTATGGGGAAATAGTCACAAGGAAGATGCTATAAAAAAATTCTATGCAGACTAAAGTTAAAAAAATGTGATCTCTTTATTTTTTATGAAAGACCATATATCACTAAATAATAATTCATTTGTAATAATAATGACCTAAAGTCATTTGTAATAATAATGACCTAAAGTTTAAAAGGACTAATAATAATAAAGATCATTTTTCAGGAAAATTGGCGAAGAAAAGACAAAATATAAAAATTGATATTGAACATGATATTTAATGAAATTCGAGTTTTTCAGAATTTTTGATACCATATATCACTAAATAATAATTCATTTGTAATAATAATGACCTAAAGTCATTTGTAATAATAATGACCTAAAGTTTAAAAGGACTAATAAAAATAAAGATCATTTTTGAGGAAAATTGGCGAAGATAAGACAAAATATGAAAATTGATATTAAACATGATATTTAATGAAATTCGAGTTTTTCAGAATTTTTGATACAATTCATACTACATACAGAATTATAAATAATATGATTCGCATTTGAACAAAAATTGAAATTAAATAGTAAGTTTAAAATAGAAGTTTAAACAGAAAACAATAATTTAAAATTCTTATGCGCATAAAGGAATATTATATTCTAAAAGAAAAAAGAATATTTAATAAACTAATTTTTTTTTTAAAAAGACAATTTAGAATTTGATGGTTTTCTTAAGTTTGATATAGCAGCACCTACACACAGTATATTATCTATGATTGCTATATAGAAATGGCTGTGTTATTTTTTTAAATACAGAACTGTTTTATTCTTTTGTTGCCTGCTCTTCATAAATGCTTACATTACCAATGTTTGATATCTCTAAATCTCCCAATTTTTTTTTTGATATTTGTTTTCCTTTAGCAGAACTTGGAGGTATGCAAAGTGTACACTCTTAATTTGAAACTATCTTCCATATCCTGGTAATGATATTCTTAATACACTTAAGCCCTATGCTTAAGTGTATTAAGAATATCATTACTTCTGACAATAAAAATTTCAGAGGATTGTCAGCCATAAAGGGAAGGCAGCAATGAAATTTTATAATGTATTATTTGGAGTTATTGCTACTAAAATTTGACTGTTGCATGATGTTTATAGTCACTCCATATACAAGCCTGAACATCAAGGGTAATTGGTGTTTCAAAAAAAATACTTCAGAACAATTTATAGTCTAATCTTTTAGATATAGTTGTTTAAAACAGTTTGACATAATTGTCCAAACTTTGAGAAAATTTGGACAACTATGTCAAACTTCTTCAACTCTTTAGATAATATAACAAATGCAATAATAAAAAAACAGTTTTGGCAGATATGCAAAAGCAAAAGTCTTCAATCAAAAGGTATAATTATAACTAAGATAAATTAACTAACATAAAACAACTAATTATAACTAACATAAATTAACTAACATAAAACAACTAATTATAACTAACATAAATTAAGTATGAGTTAAAACTTAAACTTAAAAATAAGTTAAAACTTTGCAAATTAACCTAAAAGTTTTAGCAATACTTAAAAAAGTTTTTATTATTTACACGATAAAAAGATAATATCTAAAATGTGCTCTTATTATTTACAAAAAAATTGTTTTTGATTCCATAACTTTCATAAATTTTGACAAAAATCTCGAAGAGAGCAACTGATTATATTTGCATAAACATTTTTTTTAAAATACTAAATAAATGTTTATATATGTTATAAGGCAATTTAAATAAATGACACTATTGAAATTAGTTGCTGTATAAACAACGGCAATCATATTATTAAGGATGTTCTTTAGAAAGAAAGAAAAACAGTTTTTCAGAGCTCCTAGAGTTGCATATCTAAATAATACCAAACGTTCTTGATTTTGCTTTGGAAATTGAATAAAATGAACTCAATTACTAAAATTAACTAAATTTGCTATTATATCATATCCAAAACCTGAGTAACTGCTAAATCAAAGAACAAAAATTATATCAAAGTGTCGCGATGAAAATAAATTCTTATTAAAAATTTTTACAAACCTCACTACTTTACTCTAGGTTAACTAATAAATTACTCTAGGTTAACTAATAAATTACTCTAGGTTAACTAATAAATTACTCTAGGTTAACTAATAAATTACTCTAGGTTAACTAATAAATTACTCTAGGTTAACTAATAAATTACTCTAGGTTAACTAATAAATTACTCTAGGTTAACTAATAAATTACTCTAGGTTAACTAATAAATTACTCTAGGTTAACTAATAAATTACTCTAGGTTAACTAATAAATTACTCTAGGTTAACTAATAAATTACTCTAGGTTAACTAATAAATTACTCTAGGTTAACTAATAAATTACTCTAGGTTAACTAATAAATTACTCTAAGTTAACTAATAAATTACTCTAGGTTAACTAATAAATTACTCTAGGTTAACTAATAAATTACTCTAGGTTAACTAATAAATTACTCTAGGTTAACTAATAAATTACTCTAGGTTAACTAATAAATTACTCTAGGTTAACTAATAAATTACTCACATATATAGCTATTGTAATATATTTCATAATATTATATTTTTATACCAATTTTTAATTATATAAAAAATGCACATTATCACATAAATGAATATTTCAAACAAGCATTAAAACATATAACTATTTCACAAATATTAACTAACTAAAAACAAATTAATAATAACATTAATCTAACTACTAAACAATTTCCATCCGTAACAATTTAAAATACAAATATAAACTGTTACTAACCATCTATTAAACAAATTAAAAAAAATAAAAAAAAATAAAAAGAGAGTAATGTTTTGAAAAAATTTTTTTTTTTTTTTATGTGTTTAACTTCCTTAAGAACAATTAGGGGTCTCTACAGAGGAGATAAATTTTTCCTTTTATTTTAATTACTAAACTTCTCTCTTAACCCAATAACTCCAAAACAGAAATTAATTAAATTAACTAAATTATTAAACTATCGATTAACTAAGTGCAAGTGCATGTGCAATTATTAGAACACTTGAAACAATCAAAAAGTTCAAGGTTGAAACCCACCCTACACCATTAGAAGTGCCGCGATCAACCTCCGCACAGCAGCTTTATTTAAAAAAATTTGTGCTTAAGAGTTTAGGGATGAAAGAGAGTTGCAAATAGAAAAAATTTAGTAGGGTAGGTAAAATAAATTTAAACAAATTAACTGCTGTGCAAAGAAACAAGTTTGGTGTGGTATTTTCAGGAATATGATGGGGATTGAATCTGGCTCTACTCTCTTTCCGAAGCAAAAGCTCTACCATTTCTACATTTAACAACAAAACAATAAACAGGAAAAAGTTTCCTATTAACTTTATGCTATTGTGAAACTCTTATAAAATTGTTATTGTAAAAAAGAAAAAAATCTTACAATTTCTGATTCTTGACCTAATTTAGCTTCTTTCAATTTTGGTTGAAGGATAAGCATCAAAGAAATACTTTTGAGTCTTTCTTCAAATATTTTAGTGTTCAGAGCAATGTGTATAGAGACTATATCACAGTTAGTGTTGTTAATAATATCATTGAGTTTTATACCACAAGCATTATAGCATTTATTTCTTGAAATAATTACAGAATTCGTAAAAGAAATCAAACCATATGCCAAGATCTAAATGTTTTTTAAAGTTATTAAAGAAAAAAAAAATAGCATTTTATAAACATTAAGCCAATATTGTTCTTAAAATTATGAAGAAATATAAAAAAAATTACTTTGTAAGAGTGTAGGCCTAGCTCAGAACTTTGCAAATGATCAGGATACTTTATTCGTAGTATGTCAAATAAATAACTATCTACTTCCATAGTTGTCGACCCCATAATCAGACTTGCCATCGGTAATGATCCAATTGTGTCATATATATGTTTATATTCGTGTGTTTCATGTGTTGCATCTTAATTTAAAAACCGAAAAATAAAAATATAATAATTTCTTATTATTAGCTAATTATTTTTAATATCAACTATTCAGTTTATAACACTGTATTTTGGCGTGAAAATATAAAATGAAAAGAAAACAAATAAAGGAGTACTAATTTTATAAAACAACTATAAATCATTGTAAGACAACTATGAACTCATTACAAAAGTATTGCATGTTTTGAATTTGAATTTTTTTTTAAACATTAACTAAACATGTATTTATTGTCTAAACATGTATTTATTGTCTAAACATGTATTTATTGTCTAAACATGTATTTATTGTCATTTTTTTAAATATTACCTAGAGATGCCAGGCAACTAAAATTATATAGAAAAAATATTTTTTATTGCTTTATTGTTTTTTCCACAAGTATTTTTACAATTGTTTTATTCTTTACTTTAACAATTGTTTTAGTTACTGTATTTACATTAAAAATTTTAGTTTACACTTTTATGCAAAAAAATAAAAATCAATATACTTTATCATTAATAGTAAAAATAATTTATATGGTGTTAAAAAAAAAATTAAACATAATATTCAAAATTAGGTCAAATTAGCTTACATGATTAAATTACAAACTCAAACTTATATGTTTGAGATATAATAAAATATTTAACATATATTAAAATAAATTAATATTAACATATACTTGTATTGAAAACAATTAATCTAGGTAATCTAGGTAATACAGATTACAACAAATACGAGTAATACAAAATGAAAATACCTGCAACTATATACAAAAATGTTGAGGAAATAAAAATGACCTAAAAGTATTGTACTTTCACTTAGCTTCTGCTATACTGCTTTAATCAACCTTAGAATTGTTTACAAACATTCAAAACAAACAACAGATACTAATGATTCGGAAAATAAGAATGATAATTTAAAAATTGGCTAGTGAAATTTATACAACCAGATGGAAAATAATCATTGTGGATATCTGCCCAAAAAGGTTAATTTGAGGCTTGAATGCTACACTGTGCAAAATTTGATTTTGAAAAGGCCATTAATAAAACTTGATAATTGAAACGACAACATAAAGTATATATATTCCAAATTGCATTGTTACCTTTACTATTGATTCTAGTATTTGACATAGTGCTATCTACACTAACATTTATCATCTAGTTAAAGAATTAAACTTATATAGATATAGTGGGAGAAATAATTTAGAGCTTTGTCTGTCAAGAGTCAAAGAATTATTTAGTTCGCTGACTGAATGAACAGTTGTTTTGTTAAAAAACTAAATAAAAAATAATAATAAATCCTTCAAGTTGTCCTATTTAAAAACTTTACATATGTATATATAAACATCAACATTAAAAATATATACATATACGCAATCTATAAAATTTTAAACCTGGTTGTAAACAATTCTGTAATGCATCATCAATTTCTTTAAAAATTCTATCTGAAAATGGAAACTTGCACCTAAAATATGAATCCAATAACTTATTAGGTGCATTGTTAGAGATAACAGTGAACTTAGAAAATAATTCCAGCCAGAGCATTGTATATTCTGGTTCACTGTGAAGAATTTCAAGATTATAAAATCTATCAATACTAGAAACGATGGAGGTGAGAACAGGCACAATACGATCTTCCATATAACAGAATAACGCATGTCTAAATGTTCCATATGATGGTTGATATTTTTGTTCTATTGCTTCATTTTGAATCCAATTCGTAACATAATCAGGATGCCATTTGCTTTCTTCTGCAGCTAAGCCAGTTTCTAACAGCCGGAATACAGTTGTTATAAACATGTATCGAATATCTGAAAAAATACATTAAACATTTCAAATAAGGTTACTGTTAATTGTGATACTCCGTGACAGATGACCACTTGACTAATTTATGAAATGGATTTAAACTGTGAGTAAATTTACAATTTAAGATATTTACATAAAAAAGAAATCAAGATAAACTATTATTTAATATAGTTTGCTCTAAATATTTATAAAAAATAAAGTTAAATTTCATTTTTTATAATCCTAAAATTTATTTTGTAAATTTATTTTTGAAAGTAAATTCTAATTATTGATATAATTGATTGATAATATTTAATAAATGAAAGTAAAATCTAATTACCATCAGGTTTACTTGTTAAAAGATTTGTTATAATATCAATTCGTTGTGATATTTCATCAATAGTCATTTGCTTCATTTCACTTAGGCGTCGAATAGTCATTTGTACACATCCTAATATTAGTTGAATCATTTTTGGTTTTATATCATCAAGGTTAATTATTTCTTTCAAAGATTTTCCATAATATTTTACAACATAAGGCAAGTTTGAGCTACGTAACTCATCAATATGGCAGCATTCCCAGAATGACAATGAGCTCAATAAGTCTAGGCGTTTAGCTTTATAGTTTAACTGCAGGATAAATAAAACAGATATGTTCTTTAATCTAAACTGTTTTTGTGACTCTTTACAAATGTATTGTGCACATGCAATTAATTTGCTCCTTTCCTGAGCATTATTTGCTTGAATAATAAGAAGCTGTTTTTTATTACTTTCAGCATTGCACACAACTCTAAAAATATAAACACAATTTACAGGTTGCTAGAACAATTTAGATATACATGTGATCTAAAGAAAAAATTTGCCATTTATTATCTATTACTGAATTAATGTATGTAATAGTACTAAAATAAAAACATCAAAAAAGTGATTCTGATTGGCTGAAAAAAAACTTAGGAACATTTCTTATGCTTTTTGTTTTAATTAAACAGCCAATAAAAAGTTTTTAAAAATAAAAAAATTTGTTTAGCAGATTTTTGTTTGTCTTGAAATTTATTTAATGTTTTCAAAATCAAACACACTCAGTATTTAATTAAAATAGTATAGAGTTTTAAATAAAATATTACATTAATACTTAGATGGTAGTTAAATACCAAAGCATCAGAGTTAATTAAGCTTAAACAGTAAACAGTTATTTACCAATTATGTTAAAAAACTATTGCCACTGTTGTAAAAAAAAAAAAAAAACTATTTTATGATAAAAAAGTTTTATCTAGTTTTTTTAAAAAAAAAAAATCCAAACTTATATTGTAATTAACAAAAATAAAAAAAAATAAAAAATTTATTATTAAACGTTAAAGTAAATAAAACTATCTATATTTAAATTAATAAGGTTTTTTATGTAAAACACTACAGAAAACCATGCAATTAAAAAAAAAAATTGTTATCCATTCATTTTACAACTAACAAACATTGTTATTATTTTTATATTTTTATTTCAATAATTGCAATCAAAGTACATAATTTACCTTAGACAATCTCTAAATGATTTTTCTGTTTGAAACTGCATAAGAGAAATCATCTCGATTTTGAAATCATATAATTCAATGTTTAAATTCTCTTTGTCAGTTGGAGATAAAAGTCGCGAAAATGTTGTAACCTGTAAAAGTTATTAGAAGATAAAATAATGAACAAAAAATAAAGTATTAATATATAATAAATAAATATATGTTAAATTTATAATAAATAAATATCAACTTAATTTATTTATATAAACTATTTATTTAAAACAATGAATACAACAATAGAAAAATTTAGAAAAAAAGTTTCAATTTACTAAAATTATATTTAAAAATAATGAAAAATAAATTATTACAATTTTTTAGACAATTTTAGGATTTATAATGTTAACTTAGTTTAAAGTTCAATGAAATATAGAAAATCTGTAGTTTAAAAGCAATACGACTTGCAAAAAATGAAAAAATACCTGCATAAATTTGCTATCTATATAATCAAGTTCATTGATAAGATAAGCTGCCAGAGAATGATGAAACTGCTCATTAAAGTAAATATTCCAATAATATTCAAAATGATCTCTCAAACTTGTTTTCACAACACGCAATAAAGAATCAGGAGTAGCTAATTTTAATAAAATGTGACAACTTTCTTCGAAAATCTAAAGAATGGATCATACTTTAGCAATAAAATAAAATTTTTTAGTAAAAGGGACATAACTTTCAATGTTTCTAAATTTAATTTAAGTAAAAGTAAATCCTTTAAAATTAACCTTATCATGGTCAACCTCACCAACTTTATCATGGTCAACCTCACTATTCCCAACATACTTTTGATAAAGTTTAATTATAATAGAAGCGCAACTATCTTCACTGTATCCAATAAATGAATCTGATGGTTTGAACTCATGTCTAAAAAATAATCTTTGTACAGATGTATAAACTGTTGTTAATATACAATACTATACTATGATATCTATCTATCCATCTCTCTCTCTCTCTCTCTCTCTCTCTCTCTCTCTCTCTCTCTCTCTCTCTCTCTCTCTCTCTCTCTCTCTCTCTCTCTCTCTCTCTCTATATATATATATATATATATATATATATATATATATATATATATATATATATTTATATATATATAAACTGTTGCTAATATACTATACTATGCTATCTATCTATCTATCTAAATATCTATATATAAATATAAATATATATATATATATATATATATATATATATATATATATATATATATATATATATATATATATATATATTTATATATATATTTATATATATACTTATATACAGTGCTTCCAGAAAGTATTAGAGCACTCATATTTTTTTTACCTAAGGGAACTTCAAATAAGTGTAATTCGAAAACAATAAAAGGCTGATTGATATATTTTTTTTAACTTATTCATTAAATAAAGCAGAAATACTAATTGTCAAATATATAAATAATATTTCTTTATTATTATCTTGAATTTAATTAAAATACAAGTGATAAAAACAATATTAGAAAAGTGTGCAAAAGCATTAGCGCACTTATAGTTTTTCAAAGATTCTAAGAAAGTTTACAATTTTATGTGACCACCTTTGTTTTTAAGGCATGCCAAGACTCTACGCGGCATAGAAACTATAAGTTTTTTGATTAATTCTTGTGGCATGGTATTCCACAACTCTTGCATTTGCGTTTTGAGCTGCACCAAGTTAGTGGGGTTGCTTTTTTGTAATTTGCAGTCCATCTAACTCCAAAGATTCTCAATAGGATTTAAATCAGGTGAGTGAGCGGGCAAAGGCATTATATTCGACCGTTTTTCTTCCATTTATTGCTTTATTCAGTGTGCTGTGTGGCAAGGAGCGTTATCTTGTTGAAATTGCCAGGTGGAGTTAACCTTGAAAACCTCCATAGATGGCTTTAAATAATCTTCTAATATCTCTCTATATCGATGTTGATTAAGGCAATCAGTGTGAAGATGCGCCAGTCCATTGCTAGATCTAGCAATGCAGCCCCAAATGCCAATTGAGCCTCTTCCTCCTTGAATTCTTGACATGATAAAGCGAGAATTATATTTTTTTGTTTTTATATCTCCTCACGACAACCCTTTTCTTGCGATTATCAAGTTAAAAATTTGATTCATCTGAGAAAATTACTTTTCTCCATTGCTCTACAGTCCATGCAGCTCTCTCTTTGCACCATTTTCTTCGCTTGAGACGTTTTTTGATACTTAATAGTGGCTTCTTTGTTGCAAGGTATGAATTAAGATGTTTTTTCTTCATAAGCTTGCTAATTGTTGATCAGCTAACTTGATGTGCACCCAACTCTGTATTCAAGTCTGAGGCGATTTCGACTATGCTTATGTTTGGGTTGCATCTAGCGAGCATAATTGCTTTATTTTCGTTACTTTCTGACATTTTTTTTGGGACGACCAGAGCAACTTTTGTCTTTGACTGTTCCAAACTTATTATAGTTTTGAGTGTTGTTCTAACGCTGTATTCACTGATTTCAAGTTGACATCCGATTTCTTAACTGCTTTTGTTCAGGCCAACAATTAGCCACTTTGTTTCAATTGATATGCTCCATAAACCAATATTTTTGATGTTGCAATTTTAAAGTTTTAACTAACTGTATTTCAAATGATATTGTCTTCATTAAAAATATTAAAATCAGGAAAATCCAATACAAGATCATTTTCAATCACTATTACTTCTGGATCATGATCATCGTCACTACTTATTTCCACCTCGTTTTCTTTAAAATCAATCTCTTTGATTTTTCAAATGATAATTCTGCCACTTCTATTTATTCTTCTTATATTTTTTATTGACTATTATTATTCAGCAGAGAGTTTTTAACAAAAATTAACCAAAAACGTTTTTCTCAAAGGAATTAAATGAGTACATATAAATGAGTGCATTTTTTTGAGTAGTCATTAAACTTTTAATTAACCCATAAAAAAAAACAATCAGATTGACAATATTTGATATTATAATTAAATCTAATCAGTTTTACCCTTTATTTAAAAAAAAATAAATTAGTTCAAAATTAAAATTGCTTTACAATTAATATTGATTTGAAGTTGTCTATAATAAAAAAATTAAGAGTGCGCTAATACTTTCTGGAAACACTGTATATGTATATCCTTGCATATTTAGATTAGCAATATCCTAATTATTTTTCACATTTAAATTATAAAAATGATGACTTGAATCCAAGAAAATAAATTCATAAAAAAAAAAAAAAAAAGAATAATAGTGAAAAAATGAACCATAATAATATATTTACATATTTTTACCATAAAAGTTCCTCATTTCTCAATGAAACCTGCCCAAAACCCAAACCCTTTGTCAATCTATATACATATATATATATATATATATATATATATATATATATATATATATATATATATATATATATATATATATCAGGGATGTAGATTCCCAAAAAGGACTCCGGATTTGAAAGTCACAAAAAGATTACTTTATCCTTGTTTTTGGTATCCAGGAGCTCTAAAAATATAAATAAGTTTATAGACTACTAATAGGAAAAAAATTAAGACTTTTAGGTTAGAGGCACAATTGTTTTTTGATTCCGGAGTCCTAAGGTATAATGGCGGCAAGGACTCCGGGCTTAAAAACAATAAGTTTCAAGTCATTAAATCTCATGAACTTTTTTCTTATAGCAGATCATAAATCAAAAATCATGTTTAGAGCTTCTGGACACTACAGACTTGGAAAAATTAGAGATATAAAGCCGGAGTCCTTTTGGGACTTCGCATCCCTGATATATATACATATATACATACATATATATATATATATATATATATATATATATATATATATATATATATATATATATATATATATATATATATATATATATATATATATAGACATATAAAACTCCTAACTGGTTGTCAGAAAGTTTTGTTGACAAAAAGAAAAATTAAAATGCGGGACTGGAATTTTTTTTTGTTACTTGATAGACTTTGTTGCGAGCCAGGCTATAAGATAGTCAATATAGCAACACTCTGCGCATGATTTACAGTAAAAAAAAAAAAAACATTTTATTAATAAAAATAAAAATAAAAAGATTGTTTATATTGTTAAAAACATTCAGAATGTTTTTAAAAACATTCTGGTCAATTAAATTTGCGTTTTTGCGGTTTTTTTAAAAAGCGATTAATTTGTAATTAAATTAATGGTTTTAACTTTCTGACGACACACAAATGTTGGACAAAAGTCAAAAATAATTAAAAGTGATGTATTTGTAGGCATAAGAATCATTTTTTTCCTTCCGTACTCCAATATGCAACAATCTATAGAACTATATATATATATATATATATATATATATATATATATATATATATATATATATATATATATACACACATATATTATACACATATGTATAAATATATATAATTTATATATATTTATAAATATATATGTATATATATACCTATGTATACATCTTTATATAATTATATATATTATATATAAATATGCATAATCGGGTATATACATACTATATGTGGTAGTGGTGTGGTGGTAGTACTCAAACTTTTTTAACACAGTTATAAAAAAACATCAGTTTTAAGTCAAAACTGATGTTTTTTTACAGCCCTCAACATTACAAGAAAGGGTTGTAACAAAAAACTCGACTGTAATGGTCCCCACAACCTGAAGGAGATTAGAACAATAAATGTAAACAGATAAGTGTTGTTCAGAACTCTGTTTCCTATGTGAGGGATTTTCCTATTTAATGAAGACTGCTTCTTTTATATTTAATTAATGTTTGGTTGAAGCTTTATCTAAAATCCCAAAAACCTACAAACAATTAACTTATCTGTTTAAAACATTGCTAAAACATTTACTTAGATAAAAGTTACATAAACCTTCGATTTATTATTTATTAGAACTTTAATTATACAAAAATTTTCTTTTTTAAAAATATTGCAAAGATATTTTAATAAAACTAATGTTTACTACAAATAAATCACAAAATTGTCTTTGCTTGAAAAAACCTCTTTTCAAGTTTCGTAAATTTTATGTTGTCTACAAACATTTTGCGCTGGCTGTAATGCTAGTTATGTTGCAGAAATCTACAGACATTTGAGAAATGAAAAATTTGGACAAAGTTTTTTATTTCTCAAATTAATAGCAATGGCAAAAAAAAAAGAAAAAAAAAGTGGTGCTCCACATTGCAGTAAATGGCATAAATAGTAATACTACATTATTGTGAATGAGAAGATGTAACTTAATCTTCCCATTTAGTTTATTTTAATTTTGGCTATATTGATTGGCTAATAACAAGCCATTTTTGTAACTATTTTTATTGCTTTTGCCTGGTAACATTTTGCTAAAATGTCTTTAATATTTATTCTGAGTTTTTTATTGCTAAACCAAGCCTTTGAAAATATAAAAGTAAATTTAGAGAGTAAATTTAGAAATTGAGTAAACAAAAGTTTTTTCTAAATTTACTTTTATGTAACACTCTGTAACACCAAAACATGAACAACATAAAACCAAATAGACAAACAAACCCGCAGCACAAAGAAACAAGTTAAGTATGGTTCTTCCAAGAACATTTGACTTTCAGGCATTTGAGCTCTGTACCTTGTTTACAAAGAAAGCACTCTACCATTACACAACTACCACATATAGTGCAAAAAATAGGAAACTATAAACTATTTTTAAGAAAAATAGTTGATAAAATAACTTATATTCAATATAAGCAACTGACAAAGATATAAAAAGTATAAAAATAAAGAAAATCTTTATAATGATTTAAATTGGTTAACATAATTTAACCTGAATAATAATTCAAATTTAAATAATTGAAAAAAAATAAAAAATTGACATAAACAAAGTTAATTTTTACGTGAGTGAGTTTATGCTAGAAAAATCTGAAGCCCATTTTTTAAGCTTTTCAGCAAGTTCTATCTGAGATTTTTCCATTCCATTCAATACAGTTAAAAAATGTTTCTCAAGTCTATTTATCAAAGGTATAGGAAAGGTGTTGTACACATTTTCTTTATCTGCAATCACTATAAGTCTAAATTTACAGTAAATTAGTTCACTAAGAATATAAAAAAAAAACTTTTAATATATCTTAAAAAACTACATTATATTAAAAAAAATGTAACAGGCTAGAAAAATTCCATAGAAAATATATAGAAACGCCACAGAGTATAGCAAAATAATTTTTATATAGAACAATATTTATACAATTTACAAAAAACATGAAGAAAAAAAACATCAGGAATCTCACCTAAAATCTTCATGCACTCTGCATTTAACTCTGTGAGTTCCAATGCCTAAATCTACATAGTTTTTTCCTCCAAGTGATACATAATACTAAACATAAAGTAACTATTTTTCATTCTGGATACTGCTTTATGTGACAGTATTACCAACATTAGCATTCAGGATAGCTATTTTGGGCAATCCATTATTACCAATGAAAAGACAATAAAAAATTAATTGGTAAAAAATTAAATAAATTTGACCAATTACAGTTTAAATAAAAATCTCAATAACTTAAATTATGAGAATTGTTAAAAAATACTTTTGATGCTATATCTTAAAAAAAAAGAAGTATTAAAAAAAAAGAAGTATTAGCTTAAATAGAAGTTATAGGGTAGGGCGGGGCTAGTTGGGCAATTTTTACTAAATGTAACAGATCTCTTGAACGGTACATCGGATTAATATAATTATTTCATTATTAGAAAGATAATTTGATCTGCTAAAAAATGGTTGAGACAAAAAAAATCTTTTTTTGATTTGTTTTAGAAAATATAGTCTAAAGTTTATTAGGCTGCTCAACCTACCTCAGTTCGGTAAGTTGAGCAATTGTGTGGAGTAAGTTGAGCAATAAAAAAATGAATGTATTTCTGTGACAACTATTAACTCTATTATAAAACCAAAACATAGCTTCCTTATAAATCAAATATATACTTTTAATTTTGACAAATTATTTAAGATATGAATATAAAAACTAATAATTTTGAGACTAAAATAAAAACGAGATAAAACTTTTCAATCTCAAAACTAAATACAAACTTTTTAAACACATTTTTAAACAAAACTTGTTAATATTATGATAAAATAATAATTAAACACTTAATGTTAGTCTTCATTTTTCATTTTTGCAGTTAATACAAATATAGTTTTGACCAGAATGTGAATCACATTTGAAATGAGACCATTGATCGCAACCTTGACACTGGATCCAATTTTCTTCTGGTAGACTTTCAGAATAAGTTTCTCAACATACAAGAAAAGCATAGTCGTGTTCTGCACTTGTCTTTAATTTTTTTGCCATCTTTTTTGTTTGATTGTTTTTTAACTTTTTTTTAATATACTAAGCAGCAGTCTCCTTATTACCATGATCTGAAAAAGATTGACAGGCAGAACTTTTTTAGGTTTCTTTAAAATTACTTTCTTCTCAGTTTTTTGTTTGTTTGTTTCTTTACTTTTTTTAATATACAATGTAACTGAGTCTCTTTATTACCATGCTCTTTATTATTATTTGAAAGAGATTAACAGGTAGATCATTTTTTTTGTTTCTCAACTTTTTTAAGTCTCTTAGTTTGCTGCTGTTAAACGAATGAGCTCCGTGTGATAGCTCAGATACAAGATTTACTGGTTCTATACAGTCTGTGACAAATGATGGTAAAAAATAATCAGCAAAAATGTTTGCATTGTACAGGTATACACCAGTTTTTTGAAAACCCTTTGTAATGTTAGTACACATTATAACTAACAGCAATGAATAAGATAAAATTTTTGGTATATCTCAAACTGTTATGGCTTTTCCAGGATTGTTTCTAAGCCATGCATCTTGTGCAACTGATAGGTTCTTTTTAAAAGGTCCAAACACTGATATATCTAGTGGCTGCAGTGTGGTGGTAAAGACTAAGTTTAGTGTTTCAAAATGTAAGAGAGAAGAGTGATTGTCCAAAATCAACAGATATTTATATTCATTTGAAGGTTTCACATGCCTAATAAAACGTTGCATAAAATTTTTGAATTCAATATCTGTAACCCAGCCACTTCCATTACCTACCCCAACATAGTCCACAGATGGTCCATTATTACCAGGTACCATACAGGTGGACCATTATTAACAGAGTAATCTTTGTAATTTTTGCAAGGGAACACAAACATTGGAGGCACTGTATTTCCGGAGGCAGATACAGTGGTTACCATTGTGACATTAGCGTCTCTTTCCCTAGATGTCATAGCACCAACATTTCTTTTGCCCTTTACAGCCACAATTTTATTAGGTTTTACAACTGTAGATACACCAGTTTCGTCAACGTTCCATATTTGTGAAGCACTGAATTTGTATATATAACTTATTCTAACTTTACCATAACTTCACTAACTTATCAAAATTCACATAACTTATCAAAAAACACTTTTACATTTGCAGTGTTAAATGATATTGCCCTACCAAGGCTGTGTGTGTGCGTGTGTGTGCGTGTGTGTGTGTGTGTGTGTGTGTGTGTGTGTGTGTGTGTGTGTGTGTTAATGTGTGAATACACACACACTAACTGTTATATATCAATATATAGTAATATTAAATAATATATATAAATTATTTATATATAGTATAAATAATCAAATTTATAAATGAAATATATTTTATATATGTTTTGATTATATGTACTTTAAATTGGTTATATGTTTTTTAAATATGGACACTATCATAATATTATTATCATAATAAACATAGTAAACAAGATTAATTTTAAAAATTTATTCAAGAACTTTTCAACTTAAAGATTTTATTGACCATGTAATATTGAAGTAAAAATATTTTAAAAATATTAAAAAATCAAATAATTTTAAACCATAATACCATATTAAAAAAAAAGGTTTAAAGATTTAAAAAAGGTTTAAGATATTACCTTATAATTGTTTTGAGTATTTTATAATGATTAAATTAAAAGTGTGAATGGACCTTAAAATGTTTACCAAACGAAATTCTATTTTCGCGTCTGATAGAGCCGTTTTATTAATCATTGTCAAATCTGCTCAACTTACTCCTACTAGACAAGGCGACACATCAGTTAGGTTATAAAAACAACTATAAGACTTTTTTTTTTTTTTTTTTTTTTAGATTATTCACCTCCCCAAGGCCCGAGGGGGGCCACTACAGTCGAGGAGGCTACTCATTTTTTTTTGTGTGTGTTTTTTTTTTTTAGTTGTTATTCGTGGTGCAACCCTCTCTCAACTCTTTAACTCCGAAACACGATCCTTTCCGAGCAATGCCGTTGCGCGGAGAAACTAAGTTGAGCGCGGTACTTCCAGGGACGTGGTGGGAGTCAAACTCCGAACCTCTCGCTTATGAAGCGAGCGCTTTTACCACTACACCACTACCGCATAACTTGTAAAAAAAAGGATAAGTATAATCAATAGCCAAATAAATGGGTAAAATATAAACTTTTATGTGATTCCAGATAAATGCTTTTTTAAGCATCTAAGAGAAAAATAGCAAAAATATTTTTTTTTACTTTTTTGGTCCAAAATCGAAAAAATGTCTGTGCATGTTACTGAATCGGGGTCCAACAACCATTTTAATGGGCATTTTATTACCATTCTAAATACCTATCTTTTATCCACAGATGTTTTGCCATGTGATGAGTACTTTTTGAGATATTTTAGTTGCGCAACTTGCCTCTATGCTCAACTAGCCCCGCTCTACCCTAACTTAAAAAGAAGTTTAAATAAGATAATGTAAAAACAAAAAAAGTAAATTTCATACAAATTTGGTGCAATATTTAAATATTTTCTGTGGTTTACTGATTAATTATTAATCAATTAAATGTCTAACTATTCATTTAACAATTTCACTAAATATAAAAATATATTCAAGTGTTAAAAAAACAAAAACAGAAACAAAAACAACACAAATATACCTGGTTTAATGTATCATAAAGACTTTCATATAAATTTTCCATGTTTAACAATACAACTCTAGTGCCAGTCTCCATACATATCTTGACTCTATTTATATCACGACAAACCTTTAAGAGTGAATAAAGCCAAGCACAAAAATAATTACATTAATATAATTAAAGATGCAATATAATATGTATATATACATATTATATAATATTACATAATATATATATAATCATATTATAAAATATATATATTACAAGTCTCCTTTTCCTAAAATGTCAAATTAATGTTAAACATATCTCAAAACATATAAAAATATGTAATGGTAATCTTTATTATTTTTTGGTGTCACCAATCATTTAGTAAACTGTTTTATATAATTAAATAAATTATATAAATGCTTTTCATTGATTTTTAATCATTTAGTAAATTTTTTTATAAAATTAAATAAATTATATAAATGCTTTTCATTGATTTTTTATGAACTTAAAGACTGTTTAAAGACATGACATCTTGTAAGGTTAACGTATCTGTGTATATATATAAAGAACTAGTCAAATTTATAGCACAAAAGGCCCTGGTCTGGCGCACCAACTGCACCCCCTCACATTGAGCCTGATTTTCACTTGGAGTTCAATAACAAATGTTTATATTTACAGGGTTTTTGGTTTTTATATGCGTGTTTATTCATTCTTATATGGGTATTTATTCATTCTTATATGCGTATTTATTCATTCTTATATGCGCATTTATTCGTTCTTATATGCGCATTTATTCATTTTTATATGCGCATTTATTCATTCTTATATGCGTGTTTATTCATTCTTATATGCGCATTTATTCATTCTTATATGCGCATTTATTCATTCTTATATACGCATTTGTTCATTCTTATATGCATGTTTATTCATTCTTACATGCGCGTTTATTCATTTTTATATGCGTGTTTATTTATTCTTATATGCGCGTTTACACCCAAGTCAACTACTCATAAAATCTCTAATATAACTTTATATTGTTGTGAAAGCTTAATATTAACATTAATGTATTTGTAATAATGCGGTCTTTGTAAAGGTATTGGAAAATTACGCCAACCTAATAACATGTATTTAAAGTTAATAATATAATATTTTGTGGTTCTACATTTTAGATAAAAAGGATATTTGTAAATAATATACTCGCAGTGAAATGATTATAAAAAAACTATAAACAAATGAGTGAATTCATTAGTGTCACTGGGAAACGTTTAATAATTCCCCGTTTAATAATATAAACAATAAATAGACTTTTATGCTTTTATATCGATATATAAAATGTAAATTAGGTTGTCACCACTGCTGTTTATTTAAAAAATGGTCGCTGAGTCAGCGCTGGATTTATGTAACTACGCATATGGTTGTAAAATGGAATTAAATTAAACTCTGTAGTATCCATAACATTTTTAAGTTTTCAGATTACCCCATCCGTATTACGAGGCCTTTCTCCCTGTTTGTAAGTATACTTTAATAAAGAAAAAAATTCTTCTATTGGATTAAGCTGTGGCGTGTATGCTGGCAGATACTTAATAGCCATGAAAGGCTAGTGTTTGCCTAACAGAAAGACTCCAGTGGAATCTACAATTGTCTATAACAAGCACCAGCGCTTCCACATCTGCATTCCTAATAGCTGGTGCCAACATTGTATTAATAAAAGTACAAAAGGAATTTGCATTCCAGCCTCCAGTTTTTGTTTCATAAGCCAGCGCTCGCATTGTTGAAACAGCACAAATTAAACTAACATTCTTGCCACAATTTGCAGACGACTGTAAAATTGCTGAGGCACTTCTAAGCGAATAACCATATGTGCTGTTAGTGTGCACATTAAATCCAGTTTCATCCAAATAAATAAGTTTTTCATTTGAAATTCCATTAAATTAGATTGCAAATGCATAACATGCAACTATAACTTGTGTTGAGTTTCGTTCTTCTGGCACATGCACAACACGCTTTCTTGATAAATCCGAGCGTTTAAGTTTTCTTGAAATAATAGGCTGAAACATGTTGAAGCCTGCTGCAGAAAGATTTTCTTTCATTACTTCTTGCGTACAAAGATTGTTTTCTTGAACGCATAATTCGATAAAAATTTTTTTTGGAGCATTTATAGGTCTTTTACCTTGTTTTTTTATCAGAAAACGACTTGAATGCAGTCATGTCGTCGAATTCTCCTCTGTTTAACTTAACAACAAGATTTTGAAATGTGCGCTTAGATAAATTAAGAGAAGTGAAAATGCTTGTTGTAGATTCATTCCTTTCAACTAAATGCTTAAGCATTTCAATGTGCTCTTTTGTAACATTTTTTCTTGTTTTATGATTGGCACTGCTATTTTCTCTTCCATCGATAGGGAAAAGATTTGATATTAATAACAACTATAAATAATTAAATTTAAATCAAGATAAATGAATAATTAGATAAATAATAACTTAGTCAATCAAGAAATTTAATAATAAAATTAAACAAAGACCTATTGCTAAATTAAATAAACCATCATCGAATGTAAAAAGTCTTCGTCTTAAGTATTTTTAACCTCGTTTACAAAGAAACAAGAAAAATTGCTCAAGTATGCTTTTTAAAACGTATATAAGAATGAATAAATACGCATATAAGAATGAATAAGTGTGAATGTAAGAATGAATAACCCTGTATTTACAAATATCATTCATTTTTATCTAAAATTCAGAACCACAAAATATTATATTATTAACTTTAAATACATGTAATTACGTTGGCATAATTTTCCAATACCTTCACGAAGACCGCATTGTTACAAATACATTATTGTTAATATTAAGATTTCACAACAATATAAAGTTATATATCATAAATCTTTAACAATTACAAGTGTAAATGTATAATAATAAAAATTATAAGTAATAATAAAAATAATAAAATAAGTTTAATGTAATATGGTGAATACTCAAATTATAACTATCTCCACCAAAACTATGCAACTTATAAATTATCTACAAATATTTAGCTGTTAAATAATTTTAATTATACAAAATAATTGTGCAAGTGATGTGT
The DNA here is from genome assembly GCF_038396675.1 of Hydra vulgaris. Lineage (NCBI taxonomy): Eukaryota > Metazoa > Cnidaria > Hydrozoa > Anthoathecata > Hydridae > Hydra > Hydra vulgaris. The sequence goes on along the minus strand of NC_088934.1, from coordinate 17,011,949 downwards.
GATCACTTTTTTAATATTTATTTTTTATTGAAATCACTTTCCCAAGATTCCAGAGAGAGAAGTCAAGGACTCTTTTTTTTTTTTAATTTTATTTGAAACTCTCATTTAGAAATTTGAAACAAAGAGCCTTGTAAACAAAGCCACTGGCAGAGAAACAGGAAAAAGCACGGAACTTTCTGAGGCATACAATTGATTTGAACTATGAACCTCTTGATTGTGAGGTAAAAGTTTTATCACTCATACCACAAAATACATATACAAAATACACTAGTATACAGCATTAACCTCAATGCTCAGGATAATACATCATAGTTATACATGGTTAACATAATTATAAAACTGTGATGATCATTACATACATTTTTTTGACAAGAAATTAAATATAAAAGTTTATTATTAAATTAAATATAAAAAAAAAAAATAAAACTAAATACCTGAGTAAACTGTTGGTCCTTAGGAAAGCTGCTTCCGAAAATGACAGTACTTTTTTGATTGGGTTTTAAGTAATGCTGCTCAATTATTGGTAAAGCAGCATAATCATCTGTCATTAACAAAAGATAGCGAGAACTTAAACAGTGTGCTTTATCAGTCTTTTCAGAATTTAAACGATATTCATAACATGGACATTTATCAGCAAAACTATCAGCGATTAAATGCAATGCAGAAATATCTGCCTCCGTATCTTTTGACTAAATGATATTTAATATGAATTATCTGTATGACTTATCTTTAGCACAAAAAGTGAAAATTTTTAAATAAAAATAAAAGTGCATTTAAGTACCACAGAAAAATCATATGGAAGACACGATTTAAAGATACTCCATGTGTCAAGTTCTTGAAGTCCACTAAAATTTCTTTTAACTGCATGTTCAATATCTGCATATGTGGGAGTATTTTGCTGTTTTCGAGCAAAGCAGAATACTAACTTTAACAAACTGAAAAGATAAAAAATAATAAGTAGCGAGAGTTTACTAAAAGCATCAAAAGTCAATAATATTTGAGTGTATATATATATATATATATATATATATATATATATATATATATATATATATATATATTTAAATCCTTATGTCAGTTTACTGGGCAAGATAAAGTCTGAGCAAAGTACATATTTTTTGTAAACAAAATGTTAAATATGTTATTCTTTTATTATTTTGTGATTCTTTAAAAACTTCTCACATGATGAAATTTCAGCACGGACATGGATTTGTAGTTTCAACTTCAAGTTTAAAACTGTTTCTATTTCAAATTAAAAAATAAAGAAATTTAATTGAGCATGTGTGAAAAAAAAAAAAGTTTACTTGATCCCTTTGTAATATTTTGTGAAGAAAAAAAGAAAAAAAAAAAAAAGAAAAAAAAGAAAAAGAAATCGAACAGTTTTTTCAAACATTAACAAAAATTCCCTATAAGTGTTGTGTATTATGTTAGGAGTTAAATAATTAAAATATATGCATGCAAAGCAAAAGAACTTAACATGCTTAGCCAGGTTTTCAGTATTTGCTAAAAATTCAAAAACTTACATTATGAGAATAGTTAAAAAAAATAAAATAAAAAATATTCCGGCATTAACTTAATTCAATTCAATTTGTTTAAATCTGTTCAATTGATTGATAAACTGTCATACTTTATAGTTTATACTATTACTAGTATAAATGTCTCAAAAAAATTAAACAAAACAACTATTGATTTGACAATGTTTATTGAAAAAAAGTCAACAAAAAACCTGAATATACAACCAAATAAAATTCACTCTAGAGTAAAGGAACAAATCGAAACAAAGACCAAAAAAAAACACGCTTAAAGTGAAATGCATACAAATAGCTCTGAACAAAAAAAAAAGTGCAGTGTAACTTTAAAAAACTATCTGAACTTGTTCAGATAGTTTTTCAAAGTTACTTATTTGTGTCTTACTCGTGTATCTAAATTTTAATTACATAAGTCATCTTACTTTGTCTATCTTTCACTAGTAATATAGTACGATCATCAAAATTTTAATATATAAAAAAAAAAAAAAACGAATGCACTTTTATAATTATATATATAAAAGTAAGATCAATTGTTTTTATAAAACGAAGATATATTGCAAAACACCTTTTTTAAATTGTTGTTTTATTAAAACAATTTTTTTTCTTAGTATAATATTTTTATAATATTATTTATTTAATTAATAACTTAATTATTAAATAAATATAAAAGTAATAATAAAAATTAATGCTAAAAAAAAATAAATCTTTTCACTTTCCCTGAAATGAAGAAGGAACAAAATAAAAGTTCAGTAGAAATAACAAAAATTATCGACACAATACAGTAAAGTTATCATACAATACAGTTTACAAAAAAATTCCTCTGACAACTAGTTAAGGTATTAAAGAATAAAGAAAGAAGTGAAACAAAAAAGACAATTAAATATTTTTGTACTCACCAAAATCTATTAAAGAGTGGATTTGCAATTAAGTACCTATGAAAACTTTTATCTAAATTTGTTTTTAAAATACCCTTATGAAATTATGTCAAACTATCTAAAAAAATTTTATCTTCTATACAATTTTTGAACACATCAAACATTTTACTTGAAATTTTCGAAAATGGATAAAAACCCTTTGGTTTCATAGATTTTATTTGAAAAATACTTTGAAAATTTATCTAAAAAGTTATTGGATTTTGTTCTTTTTAAAAGGGTCACCTAGTCTGATCATTGATTAGATACTGGGTCTCATATATATAAATTTTTTTCTTAAAGTATACCAAGCTGTCTTAAAACAACCAGAACTTTATAGAGATTATTAATGCAATGTTTAATTGTTGGTATTTTATTTTGTGTGAATGAGTGGGAATTGATGAAAGTAGTATAAAAACCATAATAGTATCTGGCAAAAATAAGTTTATAATATTTGTAATAAAGAAATGACTATTTAAGTTATAAAAACTGGGTAAAAGAGTACAGAAGAACAGCTGATATAAATAATAAGCTGCTTTAACTTTACACTGACAGCTACAATTCTGAAGCTGATTAGGGTCAATATAATAGAAAGAAAATGGAGGGGCAATCAAGGAATTACTTCTTAACTCCTCTTTTAACAATTAAATGTGAAATTTTTTCTCATAATTACAATATTTGTAATAAAGAAAAAGAGTAAATATTTAAATGATAAAAACTATAAACAAGTGATTCATTTGAAGAGTTGGAGCAAACTTTGAGGTTGTAGAAATAAAAATCACAGATTCAATTTTCAAGCAGACAGGAAAACAAGATAATTTAGAAAGTATTACAGCTGTGGAGAAAACTTTTGTAAGACTGTAACAAAAGTATTGTCAAGACCAAGAGTTAAAGAGAAGCTTAAGTACAAATCAACTTTAACAAAGAAATCTGTAGTGACTTGGATATCTAAGAGTGAAAACTGACTGGTTTCTTTGGGATGAAAGGAAGTTTGTTCTCATTAGAGACAAATTAGAGGAAAGGTTCTTTGAAAAAAAAATTTATTATTTAAAATCCAATTTTTATAAAATTGGATTTTAAGGATTTATTATTAGAACTTTTCTTATGATTTTTATTAGGATTATTCACAAAGTGTGGTTTATAGTTATATAGTCATTTAATTTGATCATTCACAATTATAGGATTAAATTTTCACTTAAAAAATTAATAGAAAAAAAAAATTTTCAAAATCAGAAAAGAAACTTGAAGTTACCTGTAAAAATCTCTTAACCCAAAAAATTCTTCTTTTCTGTACTTTTTTATAATATCACACTTATTTTGCTTTTCATAAACTTCTAAGTATCCCTTTGTTAGAGGTTCAAATAAAGATGCAATCATTCCAAAAACATATTCATCATTTAAACAGATATTCCTAAAGTATTATTCATGAATAATAAGATATTTCAAAATAATTTAATCATTTTATTGCTTCATAATTACCTTTATTATTATTGTAGTAACAATAACAGCAAACAATTTCTACTATTACTATTATTATTATAATGGTTAACATTATTATTATTATAAATACTATTATTAACATCATGATTAATATATTTTTATTATCAAATTAATAAATCCATTTCAAGCTAACTAATTTCAGGAAAAATGTTATAACTTTTCGTAACAACCTTCTAAAGCTTTTCACTTTATTGGAATAAAATGAAAAGGCTAAGATACCTTGCAGTTTCAACTAGTTCCTCTAAATCAGGCTGTCCTCTATATAGCATAATTCCTCTATTCATTTTTGCAGGATCAAGAGACCAGTTTGAAATGCCAATAAATGCCACTCGTTTGCTTTTAAGAGATGAATTATCAAGTGTAAGTTCTTCAGAACCATCAGTACCATCTTCTAATAATGGATGCAATGCTTTAAGAGGCATTCGTGGGGAATCTTCTGCAAGACCAACCTCATCTAATACAACAACAGAAGTAAAAGTTTCAAGATCTTTTCCTTCCTGAAATCGACTACACTGTTTGAATGTATTTATTATTCCGTCAGCTGTTGAAAGAGGACTGCATTGGTATGAAGACATAAAAATCTATTAAAAGATTGGTAAGAAAAAATAATAAATTTTTGAAGTATTTATAAGCTACCAAAAATATTAAATAGTTAATAAATAAAAAATATACAATAAAGTATATTAGATAAAAAATTTAACTTTCAAACTATTCTTTTCTATTATTTTAATCTAATTTATTCTTATATTAAAATTTTATCTAAAAAAACAAACTTCTCAAAAAATTAAAATAGAAAAACCTGCTTAAAATGTTTAAACAGACGAGATTTTGACATGTTTCCCTGCATGCAATCCTGAATGATAGACTTTGCTAAAGACTTAGAACTACCCGGTTTTCCAACAACAAACAGCGGGATTCGCAATTCAATGCAAATAACCATCATAAACACATTTTCACATAAAGCTTCATTTTGTGCAATATTATCTTCAAGCTTTATTTCTTTCAAAATATTTTTTTGGAGACTAATTTATATAAAACAAATGTAAAACAGGAGTTATAAAAATATATATACATAAAGTTATTGTTAAAAAAGATAATAAAATTAAAGAGACTTCAATTTTGCATCAATAACAATTTACTTTAAAAGAAATATATTTAAAAATTCATTAAAGACTGTTTGAAAAACACCTTTACCTAACAACTTTGTCTTTAATTTCTTGGGCACCATTTATCAATTTAAAATGGCCAGTAAAGAACTTAGAAATATATTTACGATAAGAATCACGGTCTTCTAATTTTGCAATATAACATACGCTTAATGAGTAAATAATTGCCCATTGCATTTTGTTATAAATACTGAACTGAAAATAAAACAAATTAATAAAACAATTTGTTGAAATGATCATACTTGAAGCAGTTTACATTCTAATAAATTTTTTTTTAATTTATTTTTTCATAGAATTCAAATTCATAATATTTTATAATGGCATAATATAGTATATTACATCTCATTATCTTATACAACAGCATAGAAAATTTTTTTTTAATTGAACAATTTTTAAAACTAATTTTCCTTAAATCAATTACTTAAATTATTTTTAAAAATAAAATATCATTCTTATTGCTTATAATATTATTACTTATAATTATATAAAATTAATATAATTTTTTATCACCCATTGTTATAACTTTATCATACACAAGTTCATAAACATTTTTTAATCATAAACTTTGCCAAATTTAAAAGCTAGATATCGCAGAAAATATTTCAATGTTTTATGAATACTTTTTATCAAATATATCATGTTAATAATACTTAACTCTTTATTAATTATATCATTTTTTTAAGACTTCATTGTAGTGTTAATTCTAGTTGATTTAAGTTGATTTGATATTAAATGTGCAACTATAAAACAGTAATTCTAGTTAATTTAAGTTGAATTGATGTTAAATGTGGAACTATAAACAAAAATCATTGTTGGTTTTTTTAACATGGTTTTTTTTCAAACAACATTTATTTGAAAAATATATTTAAAAAAAGTTAGTCAACTTTATAAATGATTTATATGGTCTTTTTTGTGTCAAATTTTTGCACAACCTTGACAACTATTTTTTTCAAGCGATGTATTATCCTGGTTTCCAATTTGTAATCATTACCAGGAATCAAGCTACCATTATAAACTTCTTGCTTAAAAACTGTAAAAAAAAAAAAAACCTCAATAAAACAAGCTTCACTTGCTTAATTTATATCTTTTAATAGCAGTGAATGTGTTTTTAACTGATCTGCGACTAATTTATCACAGTGTAACGAGGCTAAATCAGACTAAAATATGCATTTACCATTGCTGTATGTTTCTAAATAAATGAGGCCAGCCGCTTGATTATACATATGTTGAGGTAGACTTTTATGGTTGATACTTATTCCACTTGATCTAACATGGATCTATGCCCTTTAGTAAAACAAAAGCTTTTGGCTCATAGAAATTTGCTTCTTCCTAATGTGGCAACATAAAATGTGCAAGTCAAATCACTTGAGTAATACAAGTCATTACTAGTTAGGAGCTAATTTGAAGTGACTCTCATTATAAACAATAAATTTTTATAACTTTGAATTTAATGTTATGTCACAAGTTGCTGTATGGGAGTTCTGTTTAATCTTTATTTATTTGTAGCCTAAAATACTTCTTTATATTCCACAATATTCTCAATTAAATTCTTCAATATTCTGTTTTAAAAAGCTTGCCAATAACTTAAGAGTTGTTTTAAAAAGCTGACCAATAACTTTAGAGATGTTTTAAAAAGCTAACCAATAACTTCAAGCAAATGATATTATAACAAACAAAATATAATTCTATAATATAAAACTAAAGACTGTGGCAACCAGGGGTTAAAATAAGTGTTGGACATCACTTATTTTAAGCCTTGGTTACCACAGTCCGGCTTTAAATAGGTTTTTGAAACCTATTTAAAGGGGGCAAGTCACAATTATTCATTTTTACTGAAAAAATGAAAAATGATAGGTTGCCCTCCTCTTACAGATCTTAATAATGGTTTGAGGGGCAGTGATGTCCGACACCTATTTCGACCCTTGGTGGTAACTAATCAGGGTAAATTATTTGTTAAACATGTTTTTAAAATAATCCATTAACTGATAATTAAAATTTATTTAAAGAAAAACATTTTATGACCATACCTCATTGTCAGTAATGTTTATAAATAGGTCCATTTTCCTGTAAAACCAACTTGTTACTAATAATGCCCTTTCTACATCTCTCAAACTGACAAAACTGCATTCATCCTAAGCAAAAAACACATAGAACTGTTAAATAAAAAAAATTAAAAAAGAAAAATCAAATTTTTAATCTTTCAATTTATTTAAAAAAAAAAGAAAATTAGGTTTAAAAAAAAGTAATGAAAAAAAAAGTTTATTCCAATTTTTTTGGCTAGTATACTCTAAATACCCTTATATTAAATCCATAAATAACTTGTATTGATTTTTAGACACCTAAAAAGCCATTGTAGCTTTTATATATTTGTAGCTTATATATAATAACAAAAACTATATATGATATATGAGGATATAAATCAAATATTAAATGAGGCGCAGTAAAGAAATTGTTGCTATGATATATATCCATAGGTATCAACAAAAAATTAATTTGATTTCTAAGATTGTTGATTTTGCAAGTTTTTTAAAGGATATAAAAATATGCATGTGTTATTAATGCATTGTAATGTATGTATATATGCATGTATGTATAAAGATATATATGTATGTTAGTGATCGGCTGAAACAGAAAAAAACCGAAATCGAAATAAACCAAAATTTCGGGTACTCAAATTTGGTACCGAAACAAAAATTTTGGCAAATATTTTACTGAGACTGATACCATAATTTCGGTTAGTCAAAATTTATTTTATTAGAAAAATTTATTTAAAAATGCTATTTTTTATTTGTTATTTTTTAATACTCATATTATGCTAGAATTAATTACACATGTACCCCAAATTGAGATTTAATACATAAGATGATATAAGTTATATATACTAGTTATATAGCAATATAAGTTAATAGCGAAACTTAACAACTAGCCAATTTTCTCTGCAAAACAAGATTTTTTCAAGCTATTTCGTAAAAATTCTCAATATTTTTGTGAAAATTCTTAAAATATTTTGTGAAAAATCTAAAAAACAACTGTTTTTCTAAATTAGATAATTATCAGTTTTTGGCATGTTTTTCAATCGAAATTTTGGTTTTTACCAAATTTATAAAAAGTACTGAAACCGAAATTTCGGTATCTGTTAAAATTGAAATTTTGGCCAAAACCGATACTGAAACAGAATTTCAGTCGACCACTAATGTATGTATGTATGTATGTATGTATGTATGTATGTATGTATGTATGTATGTATGTATGTCTCTCTCCTCCATGGTATGTATGTATGTATGTCTGTATGGTATAGGTATGTATGGTATAGGTATAGTATGTATGTATGGTATAGTATGTATAGTATGTATGGTATGTATGTATGGTATAGTATGTATAGTATGTATGTATGTATGTATAGTATATATGTATGTATAGTATATAGTATATATGTATGTATAGTATGTATAGTATATAGTATATATAGTATATATATATATAGTATATATAGTATATATAGTATATATAGTATATATAGTATATATAGTATATATAGTATATATAGAATATATAGTATATATATATAGTATATATAGTATATATAGTATATAGTATATAGTATATATAGTATATATAGTATATATAGTATGTATAGTATATAGTATATATGTATGTATGTATGTATAGTATGTATAGTATGTATAGTATGTATGTATGGTATAGTATGTATAGTATGTATGGTATAGGTATGTATGGTATAGGTATGTATGGTATAGGTATGTCTGTATGGTATAGGTATGTATGGTATGTATGTATGTATGTCTCTCTCCTCCATGGTTTTCCTCACACTGTGCTGCTGCGATTGCCAATCGAAACCGTTACTTCCATATTTATCAGCAAAACAATTCTCCAGAAAACAGACGTCTTTTCATTACTGCTAGAAACAACTGTAAAAAGGTTTTGTCTAACGCCAAAACCCGCTATTCTCAGGTCATGAAATCTCGTATCTCATCTCAAAAATTAGGCTCTCGTGACTTCTGGAGAATCTTTAATAATATCAATAATAAGGGCAAATCTATAATTCCACCTCTCTTGTATGGTTCAGACTTTGTCACCTCACCTAAAGACAAAGCCGAACTGTTTGCTAAAAACTTTTCATCAATATCATCTCTTGATTCCACTAATTGCGTTCTACCTGATATTGCCAACAAACAGGTTGATTCATTGCTTGACATTCATATCACTTCAGCATCTGTATCTAAAGCGATTTCCTGTCTAGACTCTTCTACAGCTTGTGGCCCAGACAACATACCTGTTATTGTCTTGCAGAAGTGTTCTCCAGAGCTGTCGTCTATACTCTCAAAACTATTCAACAAGTGCTTATCAGAGTCTTGTTTTCCAGCCTGCTGGAAAGCCGCATCTGTTATCCCTATCTTCAAAAATTCTGGGGAGCGATCTGATTCGTCTAACTACCGTCCCATAAGTCTTCTTCCTATCATAAGCAAGGTTTTTGAATCTTTAATTAACAAACACTTAATTTCTCATCTTGAATCTAATAACTTACTTTCTGACCATCAATATGGATTTCGATCTTCTCGTTCTACAGCTGATTTGCTAACAGTAATAACTGACAGGTTTTATCGTGCATTAGATGAAGGTGGAGAGGTTAAGGCCATCGCTCTTGACATTTCAAAAGCTTTTGATAAAGTTTGGCATGCTGGTCTTCTCCATAAGCTTTCTTCTTATGGTGTATCCGGCAACATCTTTAAGATCATTGAATCCTTCCTTTCCAATCGTAGCATAAAAGTTGTCCTCGATGGACAGCACTCTTCTTCTTATTCTGTAACTTCAGGGGTTCCTCAAGGTTCTATCCTTGGCCCTATACTCTTTTTAATTTACATTAACGATCTTCCAGATATTCTCACATCTAAGGTGGCATTGTTTGCTGATGATACTACCATTTATTCTTGTCGTGATAAGAAACCAACACCCTCTGATTGCCTGGAGGGGGCATTTGAGCTTGAAAAGGATCTCACTTCTGCTACAGCATGGGGCTCGCGGTGGCTGGTGAACTTTAATTCAGATAAAACTCAATTTTTTTCAGCCAATCGTTATCGCAATAATTTAGATCTTCCTATATTTATGAACGGTGATGTACTCGATGAGTCACCTACTCTTCGTCTTCTAGGATTAACTCTTACTTCCAATCTTTCTTGGAAACCATATATCAAATCGGTTGCAAAATTAGCATCTGCTAAGGTTGCATCTCTTTATCGAGCTCGCCACTTTCTTACTCTGGATTCTATTCTCTACCTCTATAAATCTCAAATTCGGCCTTGTATGGAATACTGTTGCCATATCTGGGGGGATCTTCTAATGATGCCCTTTCTCTTTTAGACAAGGTGCAAAAACGCATTGTAAACATAGTTGGACCTGCTCTTGCAGCCAACCTTCAACCATTATCACATCGTCATAATGTTGCTTCTCTTTCTCTTTTTTACAAATACTATAATGGGCACTGCTCGAAAGAGCTAGCGTCTCTTGTGCCATCTACTAAAATTCATTCTCGTGTTACTCGTCATTCAATTAAGTGTCATCCTTTTTCTGTGACTGTTCCTAAGTGCTCCAAAAACGCTTATTCGTCTAGTTTTTTTCCTCGAACATCAGCTCTTTGGAATTCGCTTCCTTCATCTTGCTTTCCTGATTCATATAATTTGCAATCTTTTAAATCGTCCGTCAATCGTTATCTTGCTCTACAATCTTCATCTTTTCTCTTACAGTAACTTCCAACTTTAATTAGTGGCTGCTTGCAGCCTTGTTGGAAGCGAAGATGTTTAAAAAAAAAAAAAAAAAAAAAAAATGTATGTATGTATGTATGTATGTATGTATGTGTGTATATATATATATATATGTATGTATTAGGGCGTCCCAGGCTATAAGTGTAAAATTTAGTTTCTTCGAATTTCAAAATGCATACCCTCTATGTTTTTTTTATTTGACTTCCAAAACTTAAACATTAAATATTATCGAGATCAGATAATGATAACCCATGCCAACTTGACATCAAAGTTTAAGTCGAAAAGTTGACATAGAGCTATAGGGAGATGGTAGGGCTCATAATTTATATACAGTAAATAAAACAAATGTATAATATTTATTATGTATTTATAGTAAAAAAACTCATTAACCATTAAATTTCTTTTTCAAAGTTAGCTTTCTATTATCAGGATAAACATTTCTGTGATCTTGTTACACAACATAATAAAAATTACTTTTGCTTCTCTTTAACAGTGATTAAACCATGAAAGTCTTGCATTAATTTAACCGCTCTTTCTGACATTATCATAAACTGCTCTCAGTGTCAATAGCTTCCTTTTAGCTTGTAAAAATAAGCCAACATTTGACCACAAAGAAGGGGTCTACTTAAGAAAAGCTTCATCATTTTAGAGTTGATTAAATAGGAAATTACTTTTGACAGAGACAAAGTCACTGATGTTTTGCTTTGAAATTAAAACAGAAGAAACAAAGAAGTTATCAATCATATGGTAAACTATAGAAGAAAATCATAGCATAATTTACATATAAAACATAACAAAAAATGGGCCACAAAGATCTTCTTTGGATGCAATCTAAGATTAATTGTGGGCTTTTACTAGTAAAATGAATTGGAGCCAAAATTTGATGTAGGATGTCACCATAAACAGACATCCAACAGAGCTGCCTTATCCTTGTTTGAAACTCTATATTGGAAGTTTAGTAATGGTATTTTAAACAAATAAATGGCTCTTGCCATCCACTGAGCTTTGTGCATAGCACCTGGAGGCCGAATCTTAAATTTCTTCTCTGTATCAACACCAAGAAATATTATTGAAAACTCAACTAATTCACGATAGTCATCTCTAGTTATTTCTTTAGTCAATTCAAATCTGTAGAACTCTAGCAATTTATAAATTGCTGAAGCATTTAAGCAAGATTTGCAGGACTAGGGATGGCTCTTTTACTTACCTTTTTTTTTACTTACACGAGTTAATTTTTATCAAAAAGTAAATTACATAAGTAATTTTAAATGTTTTAAGTAAATTTACATTCCCGTATAAGTAAATAACTTTTTTTGAAACGACTTTTACTTCATAATGTAAGTTTTTTTACTCTCAAAAGTAAGTTATGTAAAAGAAGATAACATCAAAAAGTAATTTACTTTTACATGTAAAAGTAAGTCACATGAAAAAGCTGTTTACTTTTACATTTAAAAGTTAATTGCTTTTAAAAATTACATTACATAATATAAAAGTTTCTTAAACTGTAATTTACACTTACCTATAAAAGTTTTTTTAGTTACACAAGTAAGTTAATTTTTATCAAAAAGTAAATTAGATAAGTATTTTTAAACATTTAATGTAAATTTACATTTTCGTATAAAAGAACTATTTTTTTGAAACGACTTTTACTTTATAATTTAAGTTTTTTTACTTTCAAAAGTAAGTTATGTAAAAGAAGATTATTTCAAAAAGTAATTTACTTTTACATGTAAAAGTAAGTCACAAGAAAAAGCAGTTTCATTTATATTTAAAAGTTAATTACTTTTAAAATTACATTACATAATATAAAAGTTTCTTAACCTGTAATTTACTTATTAAAGTAACTAATTAAAAAAATTATATTAAAAATAACTTGCATATGAAAGTAAATTACATAAAAGTAATTTGCTACCAAATGTAAATTAAATATACAAATAAAATAATATTTTTTAAGTAAGAATTTTTTTATATTAAAAGTAATAACAAATCTTTATTAAAAAAAAATTATATAAAATAAAATTTAAATTACATAAGCCTACATTTTATATAATTTGTAAAGTAAATTAAAAGTATTTTATATAAAGAAAGTAAGTAAATTTACTTATATTTTACAATAACTTATATTTTACAATAATAATGACAGGATCTTGTACAAAAGTAATGCAAATAAGTAAAACTTTAAATTACTAACATTTAGTTTACTGCAACATTAGATTTGTACAGTTTAAGATATTTCTTGCCTGTAAAGTTTGAAAATATCAATATTATGTTTCTGCCCATGATTAAAACTTTTTCCGGACCATAATAGTTTTAGCTATATATAATAACTACTCTCTGAATCAAACTGTCTCAAAAATATTTTCTCTCTGGCCAACCATTCGAAATGTCTGAAATTTAGACTAAGCTGAAACAAGGCAGTTAGCAGAAGGCACATATACCCATGGCAGACTCAAAAAGGGTAGCTTATTTGAAAGAAAAATAATTGGCCTAATTGTTAGTTCTTATTTACAAGTTTTTTGCGTATATGTACTTATTATTTAAAAACTAAGGAGAGAAAGTTTAAACCTGTCCTGAATTATGGGGGCTATATCACAATGCCCCGAAGATTAAGGAGCCTCGAATTTTTTAGAGTGATGCTTTATTTTTTTAAAGACCTGCTAAAGAATATCTTTTGACTCTAAAAGTCTTGGTTTAAGATTAAGGAGACTCGAATTTTTTAGGGGAACATTTTATTTTTGTAAAGATTTTTTGCCACTTTGATACAAAAAAAGTCCACCTGCTCAAGAATATACTTTGACTCTAAAAGTCTTGGTTTAAGATTAAGAAGCCTTGAATTTTTTAGGGGATTGTTTTATTTTTGTAAAGATTTTTTGCCAATTCAAGGTTAAGTACGGTACTTTTATATGGGAACTTTTCATGTAAATATCTTTATCTGCATAGTATCAGTGGCCTAGCTACCGCAAGGCCAGTATAAGCAAAACTTACGGTCCCACAAGCAACTAAACCTAGAGCAGCAAGATTTAGGAGCCCAAAGATATACTTAAAATGTTTTTTTTTTAAGAAAAGTTATTGTTCCAGAGAAACAGAAATTGGGCGCCTTGGCCACGTATGTCTACTGATAAAAAATATTTTGCTATGCCACTGTGAAATATACGTATAACCAGAGCTGTAGCGAAGCAACGATTTATATGTAGATAACGTGGAAAAAAAATACCCAAAAACATTTAACACATCTACCCCAAATATGAGGGTAACAAATTAGTAACTTTTATTTTTTATTTTCTTAAAATGTGGGGAATTTGAAAACCTGTCGACTTAAATTTAGTGTAGACAGGTTTTAAAACTTGTCGACACTAAATTTAAGTTGCCAGGTTTTAAAACTCAAAATTCAAAGGTTATGATTATATAAAGTTTACACCAAGGTGGTGTTTCAACATTTTCCAAAACATTCTAATATGATATAAATAAGAACATACTTAAGTTTGGAACTTAAGTATGTTTAATTTACCAAAAGTATATTTATAAACCAAAATCATTGGTTTTTCATAATTATATTAATAATACGCTGGGTGAATAAAAAAAAACAATTGCTTTTACTCAGTAATTGGTCAGTTTTACGTGAATAAAAACTTCAGCAGCTTAGCACAAATTTTCATTCATGTAAAGTTGAGCAATTTACTCAGTAATTGCTCAGCTTTACATGAATAAAAACTTATGCAAAACTGCTGAAATTTTTATTCATGTAAAGCTGACCAGTTACTGAGTAAAAAGCAATTGCTTTTTTCACCCAGCCTATTACATCTCGAAGTTTACTCAAGTAGACATCATTATATTATTGGTTACCATAAAGTCTTTATATGAGTTTAATATTAAATTTTGTATTTTGTTTAATTTAAACTTACATGGATAATATTTATTTGTTAAAAAAATAAAATTATTAAAAACTTTTGTTAATTATGCAATATTTCTTCTGTTTCAGTAAAAAGTTAATGACCCCAACTTTAAAGAATAACAAAATATTAAAAAAAAAAAATAAGGGTGCGACCCCCCTAGCCTAGAAAACAAATTTAACATGCATGTTCATTGGGACTACACAAATGCTGTCAAGATAAAGTAAAATCAAAGTAAAGCCTATAGGATTAAGTAAAAAAAAAAAAAAAAAAAAAAAAAGATTCAAAAAAGTGGAGTTCTCCAGTTAGCTCTGAAAACAATTTTAAGATGTACTTTTAATAAATTTTCACAAGTGCTGGAAGTTTTGGAGCTCTATCTAGTCTGAAAGGTATTGAAAAATCAATACCTTTCAGACTAGATACCAACGCAACAAAGAGGAGGTTATTAGGGCACCCACAACCTATAGTAGAAGATTGAGCAGCTTTCTTTACCATCTTTTTTTAAATGGATTATATATGATAAAACGCAATAAAAGATTATATCTGATAAACGCTCCTTTAATCATATAAACTATATCAGATAGTTTAAATGACTTATAATTTTTTGAAAACTGTTTCAGCAGTTGATATCCAAAAATGTTATATTGGGTCATAATACCATAATAAAATACTTGATTGAAAAGGCAAATACAAAGAAAAAAACTGGATAAAAAATGCGCTCTAACGAACAGTGACTTAGTCAAGGTTTACAAATGCATGTATTACCCATAGCTTAGAAATTATGCCCCCTTTCCCCCTCCCCGCCAAAGTTCCATTATGGCCACTAACCTATTTCTGCTCAACAAAAAATAGAATTAAAAAATCAATGATAATTAGCAGCCCCTATTAGCACTCATGCGTCAGGGAGCCCGTCTCTATACTACTGGTATACCCCATGTTGACTATATTTGCCTCTAATTATAATAGAACTACCCTTTATGATATACATGAAAAAAAGTCCTCTCTCGATGCCGCACCACAAACACTGCCCACATACATCAGAGTATTACCTGAAGTATTACCTAGAAGTGCCCTCAAACAGACAATGCATTTGAATACACTACCTATCTCAATATTTATGTTAAATCAACATGAAATGACTGTTCTTTGAGAAAGTAAATAATATAACTTACATTTTACTTACTTACAAAGTAAAGTATAAAATTTCAAAGAAAAAAATTACTTTTATTTATAATTGTAAATAACAATTTTTTTTAAATTACTTTTATGTAAGTTGTTTTTGCTAATTAGTTACTTTTACACATAAAAGTAAAAATGCAAATAACTTTTACTTGTAAAAGTAAATTACTTTTTCAAGTAACAGTTACTCATTTAAAAAACGTAAGTTACTAAGTTTTACACGTTATATAATTTATGTAAAGAAAAAAAGAATTACTTTTAAATGTAAATAAATTATATATTTTTATATGAGTTATGTAAAGCAATTTACGCTAAGTAATTTGCGTTTTTACATCAAATAAAGTAAAAGTGCTATCTCTATTCTGTACAGATTTGTATTTTTTTTGGCATCAACATTTTCCCAGTTTTCTCAGAACATTTTAAACAACAGAATGTCCGGGCTTCTAGTTACTTGACTGATTTTTGCTTCAAATTTTTACTTTTTAATACTAGTTAATAGACGTGATGAAGGCAAGCAAAAATAAGTATTTCTCTATCCAGTTTTTATTCGAGAAGCACACATGCACCATTATTAGGGCCTGTATTTGAAGCAGTATCACAACAGAGAATCTTTACTCTGTCCTCAAGAATTCAGTTGATAATGACATTTCAAACTGCCTCTGCCTGTTTGCTTACTGATGAGCTGTCTGATTTTAGCACAGTGATAAGTTTTTTATTATCATCATATGAAATAACTATTGAAAGAGGGTTCTTCTTTTGATTTTTGTGAATCTAGAGCTGGCAATAATTTGCTGTATCAGTGGACAGTTACCCTATCCAAAATATTGTTTTAAAAATTAACTTTTATAGCTTCAGCATGGTCTTTCAGAGTTTTTTGGTGGTGGTTCATAAGATGATGCCAATGGAGCTAACAATGCAAAATGTCATTTTTCCTTAAAAATAATTTCTAAGGTGAGCTTTATCTTCTTTTTTGTAAGTTTTTTGCCCAAGCCAGCTAAGTGAACAGATCAACATTGTTCATTTTGGTGCTCCAAAAAGATCCTATCTTCATTTATTTTAATTAGCTGAAGCGCATCGGCATGAGTAATGTCAAACAATTTTTTGCAAATCTCTCCAAAATTGATATAATGAAACTAGTTTCTTAACACAGATAGTTAGGTAATGATTTAGTCAATACACATGCCTTTTCCCAGTAAATAATACACTCCTAAATAGTAAGACTTGCAATTTCATAGACACTTAAATTCACTTTACAAATACTATAATATACTAGACTATTATATTATAATATAATACTCCGAGTACTTGACAATTAGAGGGAAGCTTTGAACCGGTGACTTGATATTTTATGTCTCCTAATAAAAATATCTCATTTTTAAAACTTCAAAACTCCACTGACATGTTGACTACTCTAAATTGTAATGCATTTACTAATAAAATAAATAAGTAATAACAAGCAAGCAATGCAAGATTTCCGTCACGCCAAACCCTGCAAGCACATACATGTTAAAGTACACAAAACTTTATTTTTAAATGTTTTGAGACCATTCAAATTAAATAAGAGGGTATCCATTAAAAAATATAACATTACTAATTTTTTTGGGACACCCTCGTATGTAGGTATGTATGTATGTATGTATGTATGTATGTATGTATGTATGTATGTATGTATGTATGTATGCATGCATGTATGTATGTATGCAAATCGGTTTTGCAAATAAGTCTTTAGATTACAAGCTACTAACATAAAAAAATGTTATAAAATATCTATTTCTTATGTAGCACAAGAAAAGAAATACAAACATAAAATATTAAGATTTTTAAGTAGGTTTTGAACACGCTGTGAAAAAGGTTATATTACAAGATCAATAAATGAGTATGAGTGTAAAAAGTGCCCTCTTACTACTTTAGAAAATTTAAACCAAACTCAATGTAACAATTTGACTGAAGTCAGATTAAAAATTTACAGTACAACAGGAATAATTATTGTTGGTTCATTATTAGGTGTATTTTTTACAACAATTGTGTTTATTTTCTATTTATTTAATTGGAATAAACCAATTGTTAAAGGTGCTAACAGAGAAATGTCTTTTATCCAGTTGTTTTCTCTTAAATTTTTGTTTTTGTTTTCATTTTTATTTTTCGAAAAACCAACTCCAATGTTGTGCATGTTAAGATCGTCATTATTTGGTTTTTTATTTACTACAATTCTCGCTTTTGTTGTTGTGAAAACATACAGATTGGTTCGGGTATTTAATGGACGGTTTACAAAAGTTTCCAAGTACTTAGAAAATAAATTTCAAGTGTTTTTTTCTTTTTTACTTGTATTCATACAAACTTCAACTGTTGCTATTTGGCTTATCTATCACCCTACTAATATACAAACTATACCTGATTCTAATCGCAACAATTATCTTGTCTGTGATAATGAAAAACCGTTATTTTGGATTTCATTAACATACTTTTGTATATTAGCTATTGTAAGTAGGTACATGGCTTTCCGAGCGCAGAAACTTAATGTTTTTAAGTATTCATTTTTAATTTAACCTCTTATCCTTCCCTTACCCACAATAAAACTGATTGTTTTGTATCAGAGCTATTTATTCATAGAATTTTGCATTAGAGTTTTTGTTCTTCTATGTTGTTGCTTTTAGCACAACATAGAAGTCTTGCTAGAAATTAAACCATTCAAAACAAAATATCTTTATTTTTAAGTAAGACAACAATCCTAAGCACATTAAAACAGTGTAAAAATTATAATTTATCAAATGAATGTGCAAAACAATAACATACATGAATTAAGCCCCTTACTCACTGTATAGTAATCCAACCCAGTTTTTATTGGATAAACTAGACAAAAAAATGGCCAACCAATCAAAAACAATTCTGGGAACATTTGCAGCAATGCTGGAATAAAATTTTACTACTAGGGATGTGTGGGAATTCTATTCCGGCCAGGATTTGTTAATTTTAGTTCAGGCTGAAATGCTGGAATTTATTTTTTACCTTTATTTTGTAAAACATGTGACAAAAACTGCATACATTTTTTTAAAGTTTTTTTTCAATATTATATCCAACAAGGCTGAAAGCAACCACTATTAGAGTGGGAAGTTACTAGAAGAGAAAAGATGAAGTTTATAGAGCAAGATTTATATTATAACAATTGACAGACAACTTAAAAGATTGTTAGAGGAAAAAAACAAGATAATTAAGCGTTTTTGGAGCACTTAGGAACAGTCACAGTAAAAGGATGAGACTAAATTGAATGACAAGTAACACAAGAACGAATTTTGGTAGATAGCAAATGAGACGCAAGCTCTTTAGAGCACTTCTCATTAAAGTATTTGTAGAAAAGAGAAAGAAAAGCAACATTACAATGATATGATAATGGTGGAAGGTTGGCTGCAAAAGTAGGTCCAATTAAGTTTACAATGCGTTTTTGCACCTTGTCTAAAAGAGAAATGGCATCATTGGAAGATCTGCCCCAGATATGGAAGCAGTATTCCATACAAAGACAGATTTGAAATTTATAGAGATAAATAATAGAATCCGAAGTAAGAAAGTGTCGAGCATGATAAAGAGATGCAACCTTAGCAAATACTAATTTTGCAATGGATTTGATATATGGTTTCAAATTAGCTATCGGTTACTACTGTTAGCAAATCAGCTGTAGAACAAGAAGATCGAAATCCATATTGATGATCAGAAAGTACATTATTAGATTTAAGATTAGAAGTTAAGTATTTGTTCATTAAAGACTCAAAAACCTTGCTTATGATAGGAAAAAAACTAACGGGACGGTAGTTAGATGAGTCAGATAGTCTCCAGAATTTTGAAAAATAGGGATAACAGACGCCGCTTTCCAGCAGGCTGGAAAAGAAGACTCTGATAGGCACTTGTTAAATAGTTTTAAAAGTATAGACTGCAGCATGATACGGTTTAAATTAAATAATAAAATAATTGTCTTATTGAGTAATGAAGAACTACAAGTAAACTTAGATAAAAAATAAAAACTTCTACACGAGCACAATGTAATTTTATTTTGAAGTTTAGAAATATTGTGGTAGAAAAAGAGTTTCTCTCCAGTTTTGGGCAGCAAACTAGCTCTTTTATCATCAAGAATGTTGCCTGCCTCTGAAAACATTCTTATTTTAAATGCTACTTAAATTTTAATTAGTTAAAAAATATAGGATGCCTATTACAGTAAATATTGTTATAGGTTATAAAACTATATATTATATAGCCACGATTCTGAGGTGCAGGTTTTCACTTAAATCTTAAAGGTAAAAAATAATATAAATTCTTGCTGGAATAATCAATAAAAATTCAGATTGAATTTTATTGATAATTCTGGCAAATCTGGTTCTGGCTGAAATTTTAAAATTTCATTCCAGTACACCCATAATTACCACTTTCATTCAAGAAATAGGTAAAAAAAAAATAATAAAAGCCAAAAATTTATGCGGCTAAAAGATGGGACTGGGGGATTACTTAAAAAAATTAAAAATTAGGAAAAATAATGTTCAATTTCCTTAGATGATACTTTTTATTACATTTTCTTTTATTATTAAAAAGTATTTAGTATTAAAAAATTAAAGTAGTAATATTAATCAGTTTTACTTGTATTGAAAGGTGATACAAAACATTTGACTGACAGTGAGTACAGAAAACATTTGACATATCAATATATCAAATATCAATGGTGAGTTAAGTCATATTTAAAAATGTTAAGCATTTTCGTTACACAATGAAATCTTATAACAAGGCCTATATTTACAAATATATCTATACATTTTCATAATATACATATGCATATATATACAGAGTGTACAATTAATTTCTGAGCTCCCCCCCCAACCTCCTCTAGTGTTCATTTGTAAATGACTGAAACTCAGTTGTTAGTTAATATTTTTTATTCATTTTTTCACAAAATCTTTAGAACAATGTTATTGATCAGTAGTGAGTTATTCCACCATTTTTATCAACATTATTCTGAAATTCTGGCGCAAAAACTTTTAATAAGTGAATAGCATTCTTCCTGGGTGATGGAAGCCCATTCTTTTTGAACTCTTGTGATGAATTGTAGGCGGTTTTGGGGTGTGAGATTTTTCAAAACACTTTTCTAAAGTCTTGTCCATACATGCTCAAGGCAATTAAGGTCTGGTGAATTCCCTGGTCAATCAGTTTAGATATTGTTGAACTCCCTATTGATAACATGCAATATAATCCATCTTCCAATCAAACTGCATACTTTATCAATCATGGCAGCTATGTAAACAGATCTTTTTCCTTTAATAATCACCATTCACTGTTGTATACACTTGTTGTAATACATAATACATCTACTTGTTGTAATACAAAATATGGGGAATCAGAAATTAATTGTATACCCTGTATAAATCATATCAAATTAAACCTTTTGTCTTCTCATATATGCTTGAGATTCTTTAAGTACACAAACGATCAACTCAAAAAACAGATTATCATTTGGTAGCTTTCCTTCATTTACCTACATAAAAGAAATAATCACAATAGTATATTCATTTTGTAAGATTCATTAGCTTGAAAAATTTCAAAACTTAAAGCTTTCATGAAGCAGAATTACTTGCATATTAATTGCATACTCAATAAACATAACTTAACAGGAAAAAAAAACAAAAAACAAACCTATATCTAACTTTTTACATTATTTTTTTCCTTTTATTGTTATTTTACAATATTTAATAAAATGATTTTTTGCTCTAGCAACTTTTATTAAACAGTTTTAAAATTTTCAATAAAAACATGTTTTGTAAACTTTTGCAACAAATCTAAATGTTTTTAAATCAAGTGCATTAACAATAAATTTAATGTTTTTGAATTAACAATAAATTTAATGTTTTTGAATTAACAATAAATTTAATGTTTTAGAATTAACAATAAATTTAATGCAACTATGAATAATGAAAACTGTATTACTAGATAATAAAAAATGAAACTGTATTATTTGGCATATATGTTTAACCCCTTAAGGACCGATATTTTTTCAAATAAATGCACCAAAAAATCAATTTTTTTTTATGCTTAGAACTTAGATACTGACATATTAAGAATAAAAAAAAGTCTGTTATAAATCTAAATATTATTAATTTGATTGATTCTTAGTTCATTTAATATAATAATATTGATATAAGATTATTTTCACGAATTATTTTGGGCTAATACATAATGAAACAAAAAATAAGTGACCACCCGAGTTATCTCGGGTTCGGTCTTTTTGGACCATATAGCATGACCCGAGATATCTCAGGCCTGGTCCTTAAGGGGTTAAAAAATTTAAAATTATGCAACAAATTACATTTTAATACAGACTTCTTATCTCCAAAAGGAAACTTCTTATATCCAGATATAGTTTTCTTAGTTTTATTTCTTATATTATTATTTTTTGAATCAACTGATAAAAACCAATAAAACTTAAAATCCTCAATGAAGTTTAAAATATTTAAATAACTTTAAAATACAAATTAAGAATAAACATTGAATATAATAAATTAACATGTTAAATGAATATAAATATAACAGTTAACAATGTTAAAATTTAACAATGATAAAAATTCAAGTATATAAATGTGGTTATATAATACAACAACGAGATTTGCAAAAATGGATAAAAATTTATATCATAATAATTTTCTCACAAATCTTGAGATTATTTGTCTTGCATATGCTTCTTCAGTCTCCGAATCCAACTGACCAAAATCCCAAACAAGTGGAACCATGCTAGTTGGTAAAGGATGTACACGATAAACCAACTGTCTCAATGGGATATCACCTAAATATTAAAGCAATATTTTATATGATATAGTGAGTTTTACACTGCACTAACTTACATTTAAAGACTGTCTAGAATGATAAAACCCACAGGTTTTTTGAAATATTTTGCAAATCACTAAACTAATTTTGTCTCCAAACACAGCAACACCTTTAAAAAACATTGCCTTTGGGGAAGTTTTGAAAAATGTCCCGATATAACACCCTAAATTTGGTGAAATTTGATCTTAATTTTGCAATACTTACGCAGCTCATTTTTTGCAAATATTTAATATTTGCAAAAGAATTTTAAATTGGAAAAGGTTGTGGTAAGTTTGGTTTCATACTTTTTGGGACAAACTTCATGCTATGTTATTGATGCTGTTTTATTATGCTTTTGGATAATTATAAAACCAGGCCAGAAAACATGCAAATCATCATTTTGAGTAATGAATAAAATTTTTATATTTTACATAAACTTTGAAGTTCATGTGTCTATTTGTGAAAAATAGTCGGGCTTTGAAACCACAAAACAGATGGCTTGCCATCAAATTTTTATGTTTTAAATGAAAATCATAATTTTTTCAATATTGTATAAAATTGCTGACTTTTTCACTTCTTAAATTGACTTAAAATTGCCATTTTTTTTTTAAATATCCTGAACAGAGTACTTATAACTTGTATCAAAGCCAATAATTGCTTTTTGATCACATTTTAAAATTGGCAAACCTCTTTTTTACCTCAAACCTCTTTCTCAGTTTTTCTTTTAACTTTCTTTCTGATTCATGATCTACTCACCATTATTTGATCTTAAAAATGACAATTTTCCTTTAAACTTTTTTGCTAACAAACTATTTGAAAAATATTTAGGCCACTTTTCCTGAATGAACTTTCTTGCTTCTACTTGCTAATGTATTTTTTGCTTGTTTGTAATCAACCTTTTTAAAGTACCCCTTTATTATTTGAAAGGGAAATATTTTTGTTTAAAATAAAATACTATTATAATTGATTAAATGGTGATCGAAATATTTAAACACCCCATGGTTCATTATCACTCTTAAATTTAGCAGTTTTAAAACAAAATTATAAGTTAAAAATCTAAAGCGAGGAGATTATATTAATAAAGTAAATAGTAAGTATAATCTATTTAATTTTAACTTGTTAACTAACTTGTTATATATATATATATATATATATATATATATATATATATATATATATATATATATATATATATATATATATATATATATATATATAACAATTATTATTATTAAATTTACTACTATTTTCTTTTTGATACAAAAGCAACAACTTATGTTTTTCAATACATTTTAATAACAACTTACCCAAAACCTTAACTTGAAATAAATATGTATATATATCAGGGCTTGAATTAGGCTTATCACGATCGCGAATCGTGATACGCTTTTTCACACTTTCAGAATTAGTTTTTTCTTAAAAAAAATATTTTCGCAATTTGTTTTTTATGGTTAATTTTTTTTCTTTTCTAATTAAGCATTTTTTTTGGCCATTCTTAAAATTAAAGTTTTTGTTTGAGTTTTTATTAGGGGTCATAAGGTACGTCATACTAAATTTATACTTTGAATAGAAGTATGACCTTTGCTCTCATGCGTGAAAATTCTATTCAAACTAAAGCGCTTTTGAATTTAAATTAAACCTCTGTGTGGAAGCCAATATTATTTTAAAGTTTAATTTAGTTTGATATACTGATTGGATAAAGTACATAAACTTACCTTCAAACTAAATCAAAACAACCAGGAAAGTTACTACAGTAACTTAACTGTCAAATTTACTCTAAGACTCGCAAAAATTAGCCATTTATATGTTTCTATTTATATGTTGTTATAACACCTTATATGTTGTAACACATAATACAAGCTTTAACTAAAAATTATTTTAACAAGAAATCTCGAATAGAATATAAAAAACGCATTACAGTATAACTGCACCTTAAACTTTAAATTATAACTTAATCAGTAAAATATAACAGTAACTTATGCTACTTTAAACTCCGTTAATTTGAAACAAGAAAATTAAAAGATAATATTTAAATATGAGAGACAGTTATTAAAAATAACAATTCTACTATAGTGATTTATATTCACTTTTATTGCTTATCTTAATGCATATGACTTTTTCAGAAAAACAAGAAAAAAACAAAGAATAATTAATGAAAAGATTGCTGCCTCATGCCATTTTCAGTCGATGTATGTACTAAAACCCCTGGCAGCAGGCTATTTTAGTATGACGTAAGACTCACCTAAATCAGCAGTATAAGATATATACATATATATAAACTTGAAATATGATTTTTAAAAATATAAAGTAAAAGATAGTCAATTCAGGAAACAAAAGTAAATTTATTTTTCTCAAAATATTTATTATTAAAAAAATTTTTAAATTCCAAAAATTACACTAATAATAATACAAAGTATTTTTATATTTATATAACTAATTAAACTTTAAGCACTAGAGGCCTTTCAAAAAATCATCCATATATATATATGTGTATATATATATATATATATATATATATATATATATATATATAAAGGTTATTTAGTTATTATCTTGAAATATATATATTTTTTAAAGAATAAAATTCAAACAACAGTTGAACATGTTGGCTCTATTTTCACATTAAATTAATTTGGATTATGCAAATAAATTCATAGGTAAAACAACATTTTAAAGTGATACTTTTTTAATCATGCGACAAGGAGAAAAACCGTAACTTTCAGAAGCATAAAAATGACATAAACAATTCAATTTTGGTACTAAGATATACTTAAAATAAACTTTAATGTGTCTACATCAATATTTATGTGCTAAAACTTGACAAAAAAGAGAATGAAATTTAACTTCTTTTCATTTTCCAAAGTGGAATTGCACATATAAATAAATAAATATATATGTATGTATGTATTCAGCTGTCAGAAAAAATATTTTATTACTTTAAAAAAGTTACCAAATATAAAAATTAATCTCTATATATACCAATTTTTTCATAAGTAGACTTGGAATTTACATGATATCCCAAACCAGCTGATTCCAATTTTTTTATCATATTTTCTGAATGCCTTGAAAAAAAATTGTTTTAAAATTATTTTAAACTTTGATTTCAAAGAACCAAAAAATTTAAAGCAAAAATTTTTTTTATAAATATCTGAAAATTCTTATAAAAATAATATTTACAATATAATAATTAAATTAAAATATATTGAAAAAAAATTCTGATATAAAGTCTTAAAAAAATAATAATGATTAAATAATATGTGTTTTTTTATCATTTACTATTTTTTAATATATTTAACATATTTCTGCTAAAGTAAAACTTGCTACATTTAACTTACTTCTTATAGGGATTGCATGCAGCAATTATTTCAAGTCCACATTCAGCTAATCCTAATGGTTTACCATCCGCTCTTTTATCTACCATTATTTCTTTAATAAGTCCAATCGCATCAGATGTGTTTGCTTCATCAAAAAACAAAACTGTATTTATTTTGTGATATTCATAGTTTTCTTTTGCCAAACGCTTTGCTTGCTCAATTCTTATAAGTATGTCTTGATGCGTCACACCTCCATGAACCTTTTTATTGTAATAAAATACATTACTATAACTTCAATAGCACAAAAAAATTTTCCAAAATAAAATAACTTATTTTATATACATACATACATACATACATACATACATACATACATATATATATATATATATATATATATATATATATATATATATATATATATATATATGTATATATATATATATATATATATAAAAGTGTCAGCAAATTCCACAAATGTGTGAAAATTACAGTAGTTAAGACATTTACGACTTCCTGTAATTTAATTTTTGGAATAAATTAAAGTTTTATTAATTTCTGATGAATCTTTGTTAATGAAACACAGTGTAAAATGAAAAAAAAATTTTGTTAAGTGATTTTCTACTAATATATAATTGCTCTGTTCTTTTAAGAACATAGAGCACTCTATTGTGTAGAATACATTTTAAAGTTGTTTAAATATATATATATATATATAATTCTATTTTTATATATATATATATAGTTCTATTTTTTCTATTCTATAATTGTTGCATTTGAGAGTATGGAAGGTAAAAAATGATTCTTTTGACAACAAATACGTCACTTTTAATTACTTTTCACTTTCATCCAACATTTCCGTGTTGACATAAAGTTAAAACCATTAACTTAATTGGAATTTACCAACTTTTTAAAAAACTGCGAAAACGCAAATTTAATTGACCAGATATTATTTTACTGAAAATCATGTGCGGAGTGTTGCTACATCAACTATCTTATAGCCTGCTGCTACATGGAAGTGGTGCTACATCGACTATCTTATAGCCCGCTGCTACAAGGGAGCATAAATTAAAAATATATAAGCCTCTTTGTTATCAGCAGAAGCATGTAGTACGACATATATTTTAAAGACCGTCATACTCACGCCAAGCGTCTATTATTTGAAATGAATGTTTTTAATATATATGAACTTAAAATTTTTAATATTTATTGTTTCATGTTTAAATCTGAAACAATATCAACCTTAATTTTTTTCCATAATTTGTATTCATCAAAAGATAAAAATAAAGACATTTTACGCAATAATATTTTCTTAAGCAGCCCATTTTTATTAACAAATCTTTTTAAATTTAGTATTAGTTATCGCGGACCTTCTTATGGAATAAAATAATTTTAAAAAATTTACTGATGATCTTATTTATTAAAGTAACTACTTTTCTTTTAAACGAAAGCTTTAGGAACTCATTTTTACCCTCGAATATTTAAGAATATAATTCTGATACTTTTTAGTAATATTCCTTTTTAATATCTGTTTAAACATGCATTTAT
Source organism: Hydra vulgaris (assembly GCF_038396675.1). Classification (NCBI taxonomy): domain Eukaryota; kingdom Metazoa; phylum Cnidaria; class Hydrozoa; order Anthoathecata; family Hydridae; genus Hydra; species Hydra vulgaris. Next base: position 16,984,301 of record NC_088934.1, on the reverse strand, counting down.
AAAAATTATATATGTATCATAAACAACTTTAATACACATATATAATAGATGTAACGCATCTTGTATTTATAACGGAATATATTAAGTTTCTTACTTCGTTTCTTGTTTTTTATCATGTACATTTCTTATAAATTTTACCATAAATATATTAGGCAGACCTAAGCCCACGGTTGTTATGGGTAATCTCTCAAAGTGCATTGAATGCAAAAAGTGATTTTTAGGAGGTTACTCCTTCCCAGATCCTCGGATGCACATGATTTTTGTTCCATAAAATCAATGTATGCCTTAGTGTCTTTCAAAAACACCTAAGAAAACTACGTGCATGTATTGGCCTTAAGAGATATTAGAGCTCAAAGTTAGGGTAAAATTTCAAACTTTGTCATTTTGAACCATGATTTCTAGACAACCAAAAATGTAACCATGTTGAATTTTTACTTTTACTGTAGTAATCTACCCATATTAATAAAAAAATTAAAAAGAAATGTTTCTGTCATATCAATGTTGCTGAAACTGCTCCTCAAAGTAGCAATTGCACTCCATGCGCAAAATTTTTTCAAAATGGGCCAAATTTTGGGACCCAATATCTCCAAAATAAATAAGAGTTTTGGAAAAAAAATTTATAAGTGGCCTATTTTTATGGTCTTTTACAAAATATCTGAAAATGAGGACAATTTGAAGACATCACTTTCAGAATTTGCTTATCTTGCCTACATTTCTCAGACAATTGCTCTTAATCATTTACATTTAAGAACATAAATTAAGTTTTGAAATATCTTATTGATAACTGATAAAATCTATCTGTAAGTTGTTTATAATCTTTATTAAAAATACTACATTAAATACATAAAAATTAAAATAAAAAAATAAATTGTGATAAACAAACAAAAGGTTATTTTAAGTGCAAGATTGTTTTAAGAAATAAATTATACGGAAATATAATCTTTTTCAAATACCAAATTTAGATTTAATAAATAACTTTTGTTAAATCAGTTTAAATAATTTTCAGCGAGGTTTAAAATTAAGTTTAATTACGACGCAATACTGTAATATATTTTCAAAATATAAGCTCCTGTTACAAAAAAGATCTTAATAATTACAACACATTCAAAGAAAAGAGTTTTATAGTATTTGTAAATTGTTTTTCTTATATTTGTCAATACTTTGTTGTTGCTCAATTCAAGAGAAAGACGTATATATCCGCACGTACTTGAACGTATGAAAAGTATGTGCTTATGTACTTTTTAAAGTATATATCTACACATATCTGAAAGTACGTGCTTACGTGAAAAGTGAATGTTATCAATAGTTTACATTATTACTTTTATTAACGCAAATTATTTCTAGTCTACACTTAGCCCTAAAAAAAAAGAGGCTAAAACCTAGGACAAATCCACTGAATGCAAAAATTTTTATAAAAATAGTAACAAGCAACTTAAGTCAACTGACGACTAAAATTAACAATCTGTTTGCTTTCTGGCAACCAACCCAAAGTCCGTTATATATGGCAACCAACCCAAAGTTATGTAAATATATATATATACACATACACACACATATGTGTGTGTATGTATATATATATATTTACATAAAATACCATTATTGTTGTTATACCATAATTATTGTTTCATTATTAGAGCAATAATTAAGAACATTGATCATTTGTAGATTACACAAACTTTACTTTTTAAGATATGAGTCAAATTTACCTTAACAAGTAACATATTTTGAATTCTTTTTTTTCCAGCGCGAAGAGCACACATAAACTTAATCAATTTTGTTTTACCACAACCTGTTTCTCCCATCATTATCACTGGAATAACACATCTAAAATATTAAACAAAAACATTATTTGTATTAATTACAAACATACAGATATATATATATATATATATATATATATATATATATATATATATATATATATATATATATATATATATATATATATATATAAATTAGGGTGTGTCATTTAAAAAAAAAATTGATTTAAAAAAAGTTATATTGAAAAAATATTAGGATTTTATATATAATTAAGAAATATAACCTTCCGTTTTGTTGAATTTTAGCGCTAGCTACATTTTTTTAAATTTTTAGTTTAACTGTTTATTGCTATTCTGTACTCACTACTCAGTGAGCACACACCAAAAAATGGTTGGCTGTTTTGAATTATTTTTTTCTGCCTAGAGTCGAACAGTTTTCTTTTTAATATTTCTAAGTATTCCATTTATTGTGGTTAAACAAAAAAAATTACAAAATTCGACTTAAAATAGTGTAAAATATGTAACAATATCCTTATAAAAACCAAAATATTGTGTTACAAAATACATTTTAGGGCTTCTTACACTTAGGGTGGTTTTGTGCTCTATTGTTAAATATCCCTATAATTTGTGTTATCCTTATAATATGTGCTTCCTCATAAAATAAAATAATTTTAGAAAAAGGCTATATATTTTTGTCTCTAAAAATATAATTTGTTATGTTATGACAACTAATAATATTAAAAAACACTACTATATTATAAAAATAATAAGCAATCTATTTAATATTAAATGTTCATTAAATATAAACATATATATTAAATATTAAAACAACAACAAATTGTTATATATTTTTTGAGCTCAACAAAAAATAAAAAAATAAAAATCACTTTAACTATAGTTTAGAAGTTCCATCATGTCTTTCTTGCTCCTATTAGCAGACATCAACTCTCTGCTAATGAATTGGGCTCTTATGTAAGCTTCTCTTCTTTCTGATGTGTGGACATGTCCTGCAGCTTCTGTGACCATCTTTACACACCTCTCAACTGATTGTGTATGTGAATTCCATTGGGGAACAACCATGGGGTTATCAATTAAGTCTTTAATATCCGAAGATGTAAAATTGCATGTCAAAGGTGGTTCTGTTATATTATTGCTCCAGTCTATCAGACTAAAAAGATTTTTAGCATCAATGTTAATATCAGGTGTTCTTCGATGTCTATGGCTATAACCACCAGTATTAGACTGCTCATGATATTTTTCACGGAGTTTAAGAATAATTTCCACAGCTTGACCTCTTTCTACTTTACTGTCACTGCATATCATAGCTTGTAAAATAGCTTCTGAATGTGCATACCAAGCTGATCTTTTAATTGTGGGCATTACAATATCAAGAACCGGTTCCCTCTGGCTTCTAGGAGTTCTAATTTGTATAAAATATGTCTTGGTCCCTCAACCCAACATGATTTAACTTTTATGTTAAACCAGTTTGGAATATAAACACCTACAATATATTCAACAATCCATGTAAGATTTTGAAAGTTGATACCATATAGGCCATGCTGAGAAACCCATATCCTGCAAAATCTTAATGCCGTAGTGAGCTATCTGCTATGGTAAACAGGTCCTATTTCTAGCATTGCTAACTGCTGAGGTAAATCACCTGACTTTATTGCTTTTGTTATTCGGTAAGCATAGCTTTGATCAGTACTTAAACCATTTATAACTTCAGGGCTAAGAACTATTAATGCAGGCCCAATATCAATTTTTGTAAATCTGGGATTAATTTCAAGACTTGTTGCTGAATTTAACATCTTTCCCAGTATTCCTGACCACTTATTTCCACATTTTGTTGGGCCGTCTAAGCTTATAATTAAATGTCTTAAACCTAACTCATTTGTGTGAAGATCACAGACAATCCATACTAATCTCTTTCTCAATTTTCTTTCCACCCATTGCATCACACCACCTTCCCAACCAGTATTTACATTAGTGCTGTCTCCTCCTATTGCTTTTAGTTGTGTTCCTAAATTTCTTTCCATCAACCAGTTAACCAAGTGGTCTGCAATTACCTCAGCATGTTTTCTGTGATCAGTCTTATCAGGAACAAAATGAAATAGATATTTTCCACCTGGTTCAGTAACGACAGAATAATGCTCTTCCTTGAGAAGACCAGGAAAATGCGTATCATCAAATTCTGTTAATACTTTTGTATTATCTTTCCTGCCATCAAAAAAAATACAGGAAACCACATTATTTTCAAGGTCTTTATTAAATTTATTAGCTAATTCAATAGCTAACTTCTCTTGGGCCCTTTTAACCTTGCTGTGATCAATAATCATCAATGTATTATTCTTTGTTATAATTTTTGCATCTATAAGTGCTGCTGTCGCTATTTCTGCAGTTTCTCGTAAGCTAGTGTGATGCCTCATACTAGCCATTGCAATGTTTGTTATGTCCATTCTGTTATAAACTTTTACAATACTATTGGAAGGTTCTGGTTCTCTAGAAAAATCCGGTTCTGATTCAACTTTATTTGTTTTTTCAATCTGAAAAAAATAAATACAAGACTTAAACTTTTTGTTATTAACATTAAGTTACTGGTTTATAAAAAATCTAAAAAAAAAAGATATTGAGATATTTTTATAAACAATCACTATATCAACATTTCATTTCTCCAAAAAAAGTTATATTAATTACTAAAAAACATATTTTATTATTACCTGAATAATCTGTGCCAAGCAATTATAATCTTCTGGAATCATTTGGTTGACTTTTTCTTCTTTTTTAATTTTTTTTATCTCTCTTTTCTAATTGCAGCTGATACTCTACTTTTCTCTTTATAACATGTTTTATTTTTGTTGATTCTAGAGTGTCAACTCCCCCAATGCACAGTGGGCCAAAATGCACTTTTACTGGACAAAATTCATAACTAATTTAATATTAGAGCTATATTCACTAAAATTAGTATGAGTACTAATATGATGTCTGCGCTTTTTATAAAGGTAATATTTTTTTATTTCGTTGCTATGGATACCTTTATTTTGCTTAGCAACAACCTACTTTTGTTATCTGCAGATATTTTATAAGTGCTATATTTACTAAATTTGGCATGAGTACCAATATGAGATCACACTTCTTACAAAAGTGATGATTTTTTAAATTTAGTTGTTATGGATACTTATATTGCTTAGTTACCGGTTACTTTCCTTAGTTACAAAGTGGTAAATTGATATTTGAATATCTTATCGGATTTTTGACCCACCTATATTGAATAAAAATTGAGTATTTAGGTAAATAATGTTTTAGGAATAATAAAAGCAAAAAATAGTGCAAGAAAACGTTATTAATTTTAAATTACATCAAAAAATTATAAAACAATAATATCGTTTGAAGATTGTTTAAGTAATTGTAAAACATCTGAAGGAAATGCTTTATGATTTGTTTGGTGTGATGTTGATTTACGCAATGATGAAATAACAGGATCACTGGAAACTAGGAGTCTATTGATAAGATCAGTATTTGTTGCTTTTCTGGATGTTTTTCGGCTGAAATTTTCGCGATAAGATTTAAAGTCTTTATTTCTAGCCTCTTGAGCTTCCTCTGACATAAGTCCGATGGGTAATGTAAGGCTTTTAATTATGTCATGCCCATGTATCAATACTTTGTGAACTGATTGAGCCATGTAATACCATGGATAAAGGGACACATATAGTCTAAAAGTGTCAAAACAATAATCCTTGAACTTTAAGCAGTCTATTTCATATCCTAAAGAGAGCGTTACCAAGATAATGTAAAATCTGAATATAAGGTTTTGGTCAATACCCAGAATTTCAGCTGTTTGTTCATATGCTGCAAAAGCACGCCTTGAGGTATTGCCATCATTACTTGTTCCAGAACCACCACTTTTAGGGAAATCAACAACAAGTCCCATTTTGTTCATAAAATCAGTCTGAATCTTTTGTTTAGCTACAGATGCCTTTTCTTTGTGTTCTTTAGATCTTGCTTGCCACTTTCTTGTTTCTTTTTTATATGCAATGTGCAATAACATCTCAAAAAATCGAATCCATGCATGAAGACTGGAAAGACCATATTTGAACTCTCTGTTAGTATAATCTATATTAAGGATATCAAGACTATTCATATTTTTTGGAGAGACACCACACACTGAACAGCATTGGTATGAGTTATTTTTTTCAGATAATATTGTTTGAACCTTCCCATCAATCATTGTAAGTTCAATAATACAATTCACTTCAATAGAAGATCCGCAAACCTCTAATAAAATCATACCCAAGCTTTCTATCTCACTTTTAATGTACTGATCTTCTTCAATCACAGATTCCTTGGATTCCATTTTGTATGCAAATCTTATGGGTCTACAATAGGCTGTGGAGGACGACTTTTGATTTCTCCAAATAAGCACCTTTTCGTTGCTGTTGTTAAATCCAGTCAAATCCAATGGGACAAGACAAGTAATAAATAATGATTCTTCACGCTTTAAATCTCTGTTAATGTCGGGTTCTGATAAAACTTGTTTATAAATGCTTTGGCCAGTAGCACCATCAAAACCAGCCTTACACGTTAGTGTCATTGTTTTTATTGCTTTGTCGTTCAATATCAAGTGCCTTAGCACAGGTTCCTGAACTGCACAGATTCTTTGCAAAGTATGAGTCATTAAATCTTTTAAAGGAACTGAAACTGAATAGTCCTCCACTGTTATGTTTGCAGGATAACATTTCAATTTTGCATCTCTGACATCATTGTAAGCGGGGTAGATGTTATATTCTTTCTCCAAGGCTCCGCTTCTAATCAATTGATAGGAAGCTTTTGTCAGACTTGCATCAATTATTAAAGCCAGTGCTTCGTCTGCTGAATATTTAGTTGCTTTATCTGTATTTGATATATTTAAAACATTCTTGGCAGCAATAACAACAGATTCATCTCTAAATTTTTTATTAGCAGCAAAAAATAATTCATTGGATGAATGAGATTCAATTAAACAAGATACACGCCGTTTTTTAGTTTTATTAGAACTATTATCAAATGCAACTGGTTTTCGACCACGTCTACTTGCAGTTGGTTCATTGTCTTTTTTTCTGACAATTAAATATTCATTAAGCCAGTTCACAAACTTCTTTTCAAAATTTTTCACAGTATAGTTTGCAGATTTCCACTTTTTTTTATACAAGTAAACAAATCGTTGAACAGCATGTCTAAAATCAACGTCTTTAAAATCAGCAAATTTTGGCTGAATAAATTTTAATATATCTTCAGTAATATTTTGTTTTGAAATACTAAGATTGTTTTTTTGGAGAAAATTATGAATGTCTAAGTTTAACAAAACCATATCTAAATAATTATTGTAACAAGTATTTTGTATTTAAAAGTAAAATGTTATAATATATATGCCGCCTGGACTACTAATACTTGTTAGTAATTAAGTTACTACAAGTGTTAGTAATTAAAATTAAAAGTAATTAAATTACTGTCAGTGTTAGTAATTAAATTACTAACAACTACCGAAAATATGTTGTTGCTATGTTATGCAAAGTAAGGTATCCATAGTAACCAAAAAAAGTTAACCTCATAAGAATTCTGAATCTCATTTTAATACATACCCCTAATATTGTGTATTTAGCGCAAGTAAAATACTGTTAAAACAACGTTAATGTAAAAATGAGTTGTTGCTATGCAAAATTTAGTACCATAGCAACCAAGTTAAAACATACATAAAATCTGAACGGGGATTTAAGGGGACAAGCAATCAATTAAAACTCGATTGAAGCATCATATAGCTCAAATAAATATAAGACAACACATGGCAAATTGTGGTAATTATTAGTTATTGTGCGGCAAAAAATAAGTTTCTTAAGAAATTTTTTTTTTTAATCTGTGATTTTCAAAGTATAACTGAGATAACATGCTATGACAAATTTATTTCACACATTGGTTTTTCTTATCTCTAAATACTCTAGAATAACATGTACTAATTTTTTGTTTCAAAAACGTAGATGTAATTGAAATATAACACAACGTTGATGTCACCGTTAATTACTTATTTATAATTCTTTTTTATTTTTATTTTATCTCAATATTCAAATGCTTAGAGTCCTGGTAACTAAGGGATTTAATATAAATAAATTATCAATAGATTTCTCCTAATATATGTAGATACTAAAATTAAATAGGTTTTCAAGATTAGACAACTAAAATTTTTCCCATTTTGTCCACCTACTGGCCCACTGTGCAATGTAGTAATGTGCAAAACTTCCAACTTTGTCTCTCCGTGACTTGATAAAGCTGAGTTCTATAACAGGAATTTTACTTTCACATACACATGTACATTCAATATGTGCCTGCTTTTTACAGTCTTGGTCACAACCATACTCTGAACAAAACATTATTAAACATTTACAGGACAAAATATCGAAGAGTTTTTCCATTTTTGGAATAAGAGTATCCTTTATTGATTTTTTTGCATTTCCTAGGCTAACTTTAACTGCAGTTTCCCACAGATACTTTAGTTTAGCTTTAATACTACATTCTTTAATAATTACTGGATGTAAAAACTTGCAATTAGCTTTTTTCCATTGAGCAGATAAAGCTAGAGTCATATCATTAAATAGTTTATCAACAGTATAGTTTCTTTTGTTAAGGTCACTGGTCTCTCTCTAAAATATTCCATAGCGTAAAATATCCCTTGCAGTAGGGAGCTCAGATGGTAAAAGAAGTTTTCCTTTTCCAACATATCTACTTAAGTGAGTAGCTGATAAATTTCTTGTGATTTTTGGTGCCATTTGTTTTATTAAAACTTAATTTTTCAATAATCAAAGTAATTTTATTTTAAATTTATTTTTATCAGGCAAAGCGTAAAGTTTTGAAAAATATCTCCCAATAGGTCCGAAATAAATTTCTTCCACTTAAAGTATAATTTTTAAACAGAAAAACGAAATACGTCATTGTTTTAATGATTTTCAAAATATTCGCAAACAGAATACATAAAAACCCAAAAAAATGTAGCTACTACTTAATTTAATTTATAAAAGTATTACTCCATTTCATTTATGAAATCCTAATATTTTTTTCATATAATTTTTTTGTTGTTGAAAATATAGGGTTTTAGTTGTCTAATTGACACATCCTAATATATATATATATATATATATATATATATATATATATATATATATATATATATATATATATATATATATATATATATATATATGTATATATAGAGTGGGGTGCAAAAAATGTCTTAAATTCATATATTAAAAGTAATTCAGGATAATTTTTAAAGAAATGTATATAATATTATTGTACATTACATGTAATCAAAAGAAATTAGGATTTGTAAAGTATTTTTCAAGTTTTAGCTGTATTAGTACTTAATTGGCCAGCCTTTGTTTCTTATGACTTCTGCGCATCTAAATGACATACTATCTACAAGTCTTTTTAATAAGTCATTTGGTAAAACATTCCAACAAGCAAGAAGAATTTGGAACAGTTTATCTTCATTTGTTGTTCGACGATCTTGGAATTTTCTATTTAATATAGACCAAAGATTTTCAATTGGATTTAAATCAGGAGACTGTGCTGGCCAAGACATAACTGGTATCAATTTCAATTCCAGATATCTTTTATTCAACTGTGCTGTATGTTTAAAATCGTTATCTTGTTGAAAGATGTAGTCATTATTAGTGAAATGTTCTTCTTTACTTGGTACAAGTTGATAAACTAAGCTTTTGTGGTACAAATGCTGGTCCATGGTACCCTCCACCCGGTAAAGCTTTCCAACTTTGTGTGCACTAAAACAACCCCTAACATTATTCTTTTTGTCTTGTTTAATGGTTGCCTTGCATGTTTGAGGGTTGAACTTTTCCCAAATTAATTTCAAGCAGTGAGATCGACTATTATGAAACAACAATAAAAGAGACTCATTGATCCAAATAATTTTAGCCCATTGCTTACATGTCCAATCTTTGTGCTCAATGCACCACTTTAATTTTTTTTTGCGATTGATTTCACTAACAAAAGGTTTTTTTTATTCGCTTTCCAGCAAAAAACTCCCCTGATGCTTTTATTCAACAAGATTTTGTCCATTTTGAGATATTAGTAAGGTTCAATTCTAGTTTTATCTCAGAACATGTGATTTTACAATCTTTTTTGACAGCATTAAGAATATAGCAATTCTCCTTTTTTGATGCTTTCTCCCAGATCCAACAGACCTTTCAGCTGTACCAATGTGCTTATATTTCTTCACCAATTTACTAGTAGATGAGTTTTGTCGTTTGAAACGTTTTCCAATGCTTCTGTGAGACTCTCCTTGTTCAGCAGATTCAATAATTTGTCCAATTTCTATATCTGTTAGTTGTTTTCTAAAATAATAAATGTGTTTGTATTAATCTGTTTTTTAAAGATTTTATTTAAATAAATATTAATGTATATATAACCTTTTCTGTTCAAGGTTTTTCACTACCATATCCAATTATTTTAGTTTTGCTTCCTTATGCATTACTACTTGAAATCAAGAAAAAATGTTATTGTGGCTTTTTTTGTGCACCCCACTGTATGTATGTATATATATATATATATATATATATATATATATATATATATATATATATATATATATATATATATATATATATATATCATTATAAAAAATATTTAAAAAATTAAATAAAATTTAAAAAACCGTAATCTCATATGAATAGCAAGAATTTTCTTCATATTGTCAACAGTCAACTCATATGAAGGGTCTGGATCAAAACTGTCCATGCCAATTACACGGCAAAGTATGTCTAACTTTGATTTTCTATTTTAAAGAAACTATAGCTAAATTTATGAACCACCTTTATTAGACAATATAACAATAAAAAATGTTTTCTTAATTTTCGCTTACCGAGATAATGTTTTATAATTGGTGTTCAAACATCCCCATTCAGTACCTCGCATCTGACGATTCAGATCATCATAAAGATCTTTTGTCATTATACCCTGTTTAATTATGGTTCTACGATCTGGATCAAGTAAGTTACCATTTAAATCAATGTTAAATCCAAAGAATGTCATTGTGACATGGTCTTGGTTGAAAAATAAGTAAGGATGAGAACTAACAAGGGAAAAAAAAAATGTAAGTAAGAAAATTAAATACATAAATTTCACAATACATACATTTAAAGTTTTTTTTTGTATGGTTTAGAACATTTATTTTGCACATAATATCATATAATATAAAACCCCAAAAATTAGGAAAAATAAAAACCAAGGAAAATAAAGTAATCAAACACCATGCTGATTTTGATAAAAAATTAAACAACCTGTGCTCCCATTTTCTTTTAAGCTGAACCATTAGCTGACTAGAATCATAATAATCATCTAATGATATTGAGCGAGTTGAGAAATCCTGTATTATATTAACAATACAAAAATTAAAAAAAATTTTAACTACAAAAACTTTAATGAGAGTTAGATTGATTTAATTTATAAACCTTACAAAGCTTGTATTTATTGATATTTATAGTTTAAAATATCTCTATGTGTATATATATTTCTATAGTTTGACATCTAAATTTACAGTTTGTGGTAAAAATGGTTCTTAATAACTCTGTGTTAAACGAAGATCAAATACACTTTATTTAAAAACCATTAAATTTAATTAAGGAAACTAATTAAATTTCATTGTTTTTCAAAAAATTACAAAGGCAAAAATAGCCTGAAATGTTTTTATTTCTACTTTTTTATTGCTTAGATACATTAACTGACAAACAGGTAGAACATGCAAGGAGTGCTGCTATATCGACTGAAAAATAGGTAGAACAAGCCAAATACTTACACACATACATATATGTATATATATACTAACATTTAGCGCATATGTACATGCAGTTTTAGGGTATATAGATATACAATTGCTGACTTTTTTTTCCTGCCTCAACACTATTGCAATAACTTGTAGTAGAGTTTAATATTACAAAATAAAATATATCTACTCTTAAAAAACACTGTTTTGAAAAAAAGACACAAGGAAAATAAAACACAAAGAAACATGAATGCATCAACTGAGAGGTTAAAGTTAGGGTTATTTTCTTAACTAGATATTTATATATATATATTTCTTTTAATATTATTAAATTTTGTAGAAAACATAATTTTATTTATGAATTATATTTGTTTATAGTCAATATTTCAAAGAATTATTATAAAAGATCATTTTTATTATTTTCATAATAATTAAATATTTCAAAGAATTATTATAATAAATATTTCAAAGAATTATTACTTGTGCCATAAGAATTATATTTGTTTATAGTAAATATTTCAAAGAATTGTTATGAAACGTAAATTACTTGTGCCATTTCTAACAGGAAACTAATAACAAAAATTTTAAATCCTCTCAAATCTTCAACAACATGAATGCTTGTAAAAGCACATTGCTCACAGTCAATAAGTTGGGTGTTAAAAAAGTGGATAAAATTTCTCAATTCACTCCAACAAGGATCTTGTACACCACAATATCTAAACAAATACAAAAAAATTTAACATTATCATAAAAAAAATTATTGATAAATTACAGCCATTAATGATAAAGTTAACATATTTTTTTAAGTTCTTTATTATAATAATGTTAGTTTAAATATCATTGTTAAGGTATCATTTAACTTTTAGGTATCAAATTATATTCATAATTAAATAATTTCATCTAAATATAATTTAGGTACTTAGTATACTGATTTCTACAAATAAAGTATTGCTTTTCTAATTTCTTAAAACAAAACAGTGGCTCAAAAAAATCAAAGTACCTTTTATCTTAAGATACAAATTATTAACAAAAAAACATAAATTTATATTTATTAGTTATGTCTAATTATAAAAAATGTCTTATGGCTTATCTGTCTTAAAGTATATAATTAATTGAAATGTTTAAATTCAATGAAATGGTTAAATCCATTGAAATGGTCTTTTTAATCTTAATTTTATTATATATAAATTACAATATTGTTTCAATTGATTTTCAATTAAATTACAGCATTAAATCAACATATTCTTAGAATCCTAATTCATATATATATACATAATGAAAAACTGCTTGAATAATTCGATAACAAATCATATTGCTAAATCATATTTGTAAATCATTTACAAAATGTAAAAAAAAAAAAAAAAAAAAAAAAATTAAGAATGTGTTTATTTTCTTTTGAAAAAAAGTCTTACTTCAGTAATATCTTTAAACTATTTTGAAGATTTACAGCAGGATGAGTTGGATTGTAAGCAAACGTATTCAACAAGGATCTATTTGTGTCATACAGTTGTAAATATTGACAAACTCGTTGCATTGAGGATTTTTTGTGCTCTTCTTTGTCAAACCAAACCATTTTAAACATCTCTAGTTATTGATAAAAAAAAAAAAAAAATTAAAAAATATATAATATAATATATAAATTTAATAAATAATAATATAATATATAAATTTGTATTAGAAAAATCATGTAATAAAAAAGTTTTTTAATACAAAAATAAATATAATAATTTGTATAAATAATTTAATAAGTTTTTGAATTTATAAGCTATTTAAAAAAAAATCAAAATACCTTGACCTTGGAGCACATCCAAAACCTCATTGGGAGAAATGCATGTAATACATGGTAGCATGTTAGCAACTACACTGAAACATTGACTTTCTCTGGGACCCTAAAATTGAATCAAAAGAAAAAAACTCCAAAATATGTTTTTCATACAAATATTTATAAAGAAATTATGTTTTTAATAAAAAAGTATAAACTTTTAGATGTGAAATACATTTGAACAGTCAAGATGTTGATCATTATTACAAAACACAAACTAGTTGTATTTTTTTAAAACACCTATTACACCTTAACTATCATCATTTTTTACACTCTCTAACTATCATAATAAATTTTAGTAAATACTTACATTGTTAGATTGTTCGTCAGAATGGTTTATGGTTATTTCAATGATACATGTATCATTGTTATTCATTCTCCACACTTTTCCTGTACTCGTTTTTAATGATCCCAGAACAACTAAGTTAAATAGGAATGAATCCAGTCCTTCTCTAACCTAAAAAAATCATTATCAATATATGATTGATTGTAAAAATTAAAAATCACATTTCATTTCTTATTTTCATGAGAATTATATTTATTATAATTCTTCTTAAAACTTTTTCTGTCAACCATGTAAGGTGCACAGTTGACAGAAAACATTCCTAAATGCTATATAAAGACTTCATATAAGAAACCCAAAAAGGTGATAACAGTCCTTTAAACAAACAACAAAAACCTGGGAACGGTGATTTACAGTGAGAATTAAAATATGTTCTGAATTTTTTTACAATGATATTGAGATTGACAATAGATGTGCTTTACACTAATCTTTTATCTAAATGTTTCAAACTCACACTAACTTTGTCAGCTTGTATAATTTTGCTGTAATAGGAACCAACTAAAGCATCTCCACACCTTTGTAACTTTAATACTAAGTCACTACTAACAAATTTTACAAACTTTGTTGACAGATCTTTTTTTTCTTGTGAAACAAATAAAATTGTTTAAATAAACATTAGTTTCTGAATGGTTTGTAATGGCAAATTTTCCATTGACTGACACCTACTAATTGTTGTTCTTCAATTAATCTTTGCAATCATTTTTCTTCAAGAGTTTTCTTCAATTAAGACAAACTTAAATAATAACTTCATAATTCACCAAATACCAATTTATTTGCTTTCTTTTTTTTTTTTTAAATAATAATTTAACCCCAACAAGGCTTGAAGCAACCATTATCTAAATTAGGAGTTACTGGGGAATTTCTTCATTTGTAAAAATTTCACAATTATAATTAAATAAATTCAAATATAATTTTGAATTGCTTTAAATTATTTCACAAATGATACCGTTACACTGTAATCATTGATATTAATAACTTGATTTTTTGAAATTATGAAATTATTTTTGAAATTATTATTTTGAATTATGCCACTTTCAAAATAAATGGCTCATATGGTTTTCATGAGAGATCAGTAGTGAATAATAAACCAAGCAGACATACAGTAAAGGACTCAGTGAGAGTATTGTCATTCATCATTATAAGAATACCAACAATAGTGCAATAACTGTTTGCATTAAATAACTGAATTTAGTTGCAGTTAAAATTCACAAGTCCCAGTAGGCCCCAAGCTGTTACAGAAGAGAGATCAGATTTAAGATTATTGTTTAGATTAGCTACCTATTGTGAGCAGTCAAAAAGTAAAGACTTTTTGTCAAGATAGTTATAGAGTATGTAGTTATGTTGTCAGAAAAAAGAGCCACTTTTAATATAAAATTTTCAGGACGATCATTGACATAGATAAAAAAGAAAATAACTCTAAGGAGAAGAGCTTTGCAGTACCCAAAAAATGGAATTGAAGTTTTAGTATTCACAGAATTAAGGTTGTTCGCAAAAAATGTTGATTTTCAAGGACAACCTTAATACTAAGATTAAAAAGGAATGGTTTAATAATCACAAAACTTTCTTAGATACACCATATGAAGCAATCTTATAAGAAAGACCATTGTCCAAGTTTTAATCAAAAGTTTTGACATGTCAAAAGCAATAATCATTCCCTTGCCACTTTCATCTAATTGACAATATACCTTTCTGTAATCTAGTCAGATTATTAGAAAAAGTTGACTCAATTAAAAAATTATTATTTTTTAATTGAGTCAGAGTGTTCTCTTAAGTTTTTAAAAGCTGGAACCACAAATGACATTTTCCAGCAGGCAGAAAAATAAGATTCAGTCAATCGCTTATTAAGAAGTTTAAGGCAAATAGGAGAGAGTTATGGAGAACACTAAAATGACATTGACGAATGTCAGGCTAATGTCTCAAACCTTTTGAAGTCATGCATCTGTCAAAGGGTAAAAAAGTACTTTCTCAGTTTTGACTCATCTCTTTAGATAAGCAACACAAATTATAAAATTGAGACATTTAAAACTTATGTTGCTACAATAGAACTTGCTAAGAATCCAAAGAACTTTATATATATATAACAAAGAATGATATATATATATATATATATATATATATATATATATATATATATATATATATATATATATATATATATATAATTGATTTTTTGACAAGATTATATAAAAATAACGGCATAATATTTACTACTAAAAGTTTCAAGCATTTTTCAATCATCAATCAATAAAAATAATCAATAAAAATTGAATCAGTAAAAAATACATTGTTTGTCTTTTTGTTTTTTACCTGATGAATGCAAAACGCATGAAACTTTCAGTAGTTAAAACATCAAAAAATCAATTAATTAATTAGCTCTGATATCATTCATCCAACACTCTTGCTGAATATATGCACACAGCAAAATTAAATATATATATATATATATTTAAATATATATATATATATATATATATATATATATATATATATATATATATATATATATACGAAATTTTTATATTTTTTCAAAATATAATTCTGTTTAAGTTTAACACCAAAGTAAAATTTTACCATTGGTGTGATATCAAAATGATACAATCTAGGGAAAAAAGCATTTGGTCTTTCTTCAAATTGAAGTAATCTTTCAACAATTGCATCAGTGTTAACCACTGTCCCATGCACAGAAACAATAACAAGACTGTTCTTGTTTTGACTATTACTCATATTTGTTTGGTATTTAGCATCCAAATGTGAGGAAAGTTGTGAGCCACATTTTTCTACAAAAAAGGACTTCCCCATTCCACTTCTCATTGATTTCACTACAAGTGATTTGTATCTAAAAGAGCATAAATGTGACAAGTATTTTTTATAATATAATATGGGTATATAAAATATATATATACTTATATACATATATATATTTTACACACACACATATATAATATATGTATATACATGTAAAATATCTATATGTATGTATATACATGCATGCATACATACATATATATATAAAAAAATATATATATATACATATATATATATATATATATATATATATATATATATATATATATACCTTGACAAACAAGGCCGCTGCGCGGAGAAACAAGTTGAGCCCGGTACTACCAGGGACGTGGTGGGGATCGAACTCGGAACCTCTCTTTTTTTTTAAAGCGCTTTACCACTACACCACTACTGCATATATATATATATATATATATATATATATATATATATATATATATATATATATATATATATATATATATATATATATATATATATGTAAACAAGTATCGTTTTTACTTAATATAAAATTTTCATAGGCATTAGAAATATATAAGCAATTATGCTCCTAATATTAAAAAATAAAAATTTACATTGACTCATTAAAAATAATCCCAGCCTTTTGATCTAAAAGTTTGTTCCGAAGACATAGTGTAAGTTTTTCACAAATCTGATCTCTACTAAGATAACTTGGAATTTTCTGTTTAAAATGGTCTAGAGCTGTTACAATGTAAGAATTGTGGTGGTTTTCACTACTGCAAAACACTAAAAGTGGACTCATAATACCTGAAAATAAAACAAATATTACAAAAAAATAAACAAAATATAAGAAAAAAGAAAAAAAAGTATACAAAGAATAACTATTTTGCTAACCTATTTGAATCGTCTTTTGCAAAAAGGAATACATTTTTTCACATGTTTCATATTTTAGGTTTTCATTTATTACCAAACAATACAAGCCATTTTTGTTGTCTACAGCTCGCATTATTAACAGTTCAATCTAAAAAGTAATTAAAAAACATATATATAAAATAAAACAATTTTTATTATGTGGAAAAAAAAAATGCTTTTCGTAACTATTTTATATATATTTATATGTTGAAATTTACATCTAAAATAGATTATTTTTAATTATTTTTAAAGTTTTTTAACATTTAAAAACAATATTAGCAGTTTTTGAACTTAAGAAAATATTTTTTTTTTGATTGAGACTGATCAAGAATTATTTTTAATAATTCTTAATAATTATTTTAATAAAAATTATTATTGTTATTACTTTTTTACAAATTTAGTTTATTATAATATATTTTTAAAATTTATTTTATTATAACTTTATTGTATCAACTGACTATAAATAACTTTTTTTTTAATTTAAAATTTTCTGTCACCTCTTCTATTGAAACTGAATCATCACAAAGTAGAACTTCTTCTGAGGTGGGTAAAACTCCATCTTGATAAAGATAAATCTCAAGAACAGCATACATAATTTCATCTTAAAAAAAAAAAAAGTATATATTGTTATAGTAAATTGATCTTCTAAAAAATGAAAACATTATTCCTGTCTTACCATGAGACAATACTATTAGGTTTGGTTTATTTTTGTTTATATATGGAGGAACAATCCTTTTCGAAAACTGAAAATTTGTAATGTCTGCAAAAAAAAAAAAAAAAAAAAAAATTGTAAAATCAGCACTATCAGCATATGCAAAATAAAAAAATAATAAAATATAAAAAAGAACAATACGAAAAGTTAAAAAATAAGGATGAAAACAAGAAAATGGTACCAAAAAATAAAAATAAATAGGGTGGAAAATTAGGTGGAAATTTTTTTCAATCATATGTAATTTCTATAATATAGAAACTACATATGATTGAATATATAGAATCTATATATGATGTATTTATAGGTAGGCTGTAATTATAAATAACAAAAATGTATCCAGGATATTTAAATTAGTACCTAAGTGATTTAGAAAATTTTGATCAGAAATTATAAAATTTGTGCATTCCTACTAATTTATTGAAAGAAAAAAAAAACAACTTAGACTGAGGTCTTTTAAAATAAAATTTATCCTTTATAATAATTAGTTAAATATATAAAGCATATTATATAATTAATTTATTATTGTAATAGATCTAATAAATCTAATATATAGTAAATAAAGGTCCTCATCCTATTTATCCTCATTTAGATCTAGTATAAAGAACAAGTTATCTTACAAAAAATGGTTGAATCTTATTTATCATACTTTTTCAGGCTTTATTACCTGCTAAGCCTGACCAAGCCTTACTCATGTTATTGCAAAAAGAATAAGAAAATGGTTTTAGTGACATAATGGTTAATAAGGTTTTTTTAATACTTTTACAACTAAAAATATTTTTATAACTCAAAATATAAGAATAAAAAAAAACCTTTATAATGTTTTAAAAATCTGCCAAGTTCATCAATTGTCAAATATGGCTTTTTTTCATCTTTGTGTTTTGCATTTGAGCTAAAATTACTAAGTTAATTTAATTAAACAATTTTTTTTTTTTTAAACAAGAAAATATCTTCTAGAATAAGAATTACAAAAGGATTACAATTTACGATATATACGCATTTATACATATTACGCATTTATACGCTTCAAATATTTATACGCATTTTACAACATTTATAAATATTCCAAAATTTTTTTTGAAATTAAAAAAAAAAATTTTAAACCTACCTATTGTTTGACTTCATTTGCTGAAACTGAACTTTTGCTTTCAGCTCTAACTCGTTAATATTTTCACTTTCTGAAT